>NC_067401.1:2420269-2597769 GCF_016432865.1 Antechinus flavipes | reverse complement strand
CCACTGTGCGGGAGCAGTTATCTCCGCACCTTCCGGTGTCGCCCGGAAGTGACGTAACGAAAGCGCCGCCGGAGGTGGAGGCATAAAGGGAGGGGCGGGGTTAAGAGGAGGGGCGGGGTTAAGAGGAGGGGCGGGGCGGGGCGGGACTGAGTAGAGGGGATAGAAACTAGGAAGCAGCAAGCTGCAGGGGGTAAGACTGACAGCAGAGGGGAGGGGAGGTCCTGAGAGGGGCGGGGCCGAAAGCAGAGAGAAATTGACAGCTAGCTTGACAGCAGGGGCGGGGCTTAAAGAGGAGGGGATAGGGCGGAGCTGAGAGGCGGGGCGGGGCTGAGAGCCCAGGGGCGAGAAATTAGGAGCGTGAGCAGGGGGAGGGGAGGCACTGAGGGGCGGGGCTGAGAGCAGAGAGGAGGGTGAGCTAGACAGCAAGGGGCGGGGCCAAGAGCAGGGACGGGGTGGGGTGGAACCGAGGGCGAGGAGAGGGACTGAGCGTAGGGGGCGCTTTCTAGCGGGGTGAGGGTCACCCCAAGCTGCTCCCGACTCTGCCCTGCGCCCTGCTCCCCCCCAGGGGGTGCCCCCCACCACATTCACGGGTCTGGGGCTCGGCGGGGAAGATCCCCTATTGCCTTAGCTTTGGGGGAGGGGGGCAGTCGCCGGGCCACCTGCCCATAACTTACCTGTGTCTGCCTTCCCATCTCCCCCCGAAGCCTTTCCTGTCATCTACGGGACGGTGCCTTTTTCCGGGACGCCAAGGCGAGCCCCCTCCTGATTCCCAGCCTGGGCCCAGAGCCCAGGGGCGCCTTTCCCAGAGAACGCCTCCCCAGCAGCCTGCCCCGGTCCCAGGATGCCCAGCCCCCAGGCCGGATAACGGGCTGCCACAGGCCTGCCTGGAAAGGGGCAGGGAGATGGAGACGCCCGCACGGGAGCCGCTGAGCGCCCTGCTTCTCCCGGCCCAGGAATTCTGGGAAGGCCGGGCCTCCCCCCGAAACAGCGGGGGCTTTGGTCAGGGCCAGGAATCGGCCTCCTTGGGAAGGTTCATGATTTAACAGGCAGAGGATCAATGGGCTTTGGCCGAGGGAGATGAGGAGAACCGTGCCGAGTCTGCTCCTCCCTAGGACCGGGCAGCGGCCCTTCTGAAATGCCCGACAAAATACACGTAGACCGTTTCTTCACATAAACCGTCTTTATTTAGTTTCTGAGGTACATTTGAGGGGGACGAGGGGGAAGGATCACAAAGCTTCCTTCACTCCAGCAATTGGATCATTAGAAAACCAAGGCCCCAGATTTTAGAGTGGTCTGTTTCCCCTTAAAAAGCAGCTCCTTTCTGACTCTCCCATGATGACTTTTCACAAAAGGAAAGTCACCCGTGACGCTCCACGCACTGCCCCAAGGGAAAGCCAGCTTCAAGAAGTCAGGGCAGCAATGTCACGTTACACCTTAAAGGCACATCCGAAATACCGAGAAATACCGATCTTGGCACATGGCGGGGAAGGCAGCGCGATCTCTGGCTTCGACGGAAACTTCAGACAAGACCGTTTCACCGAGGAAGACACCGATGGCAATTCAGGAGACAGCTGTGACATGGCACCGCATGAAAGGCCACACAGAGGAGAAACTGGACGACGCGAGGGAAGAATCCCAGGGCTCGTTTCCAATCCCGGACGCTTCCAGAACGCTCGAGGTACATCCTCCCGATCGATTCAATGGCAAGAAGAGCGATCATCGATCATCGCAAGTACAAAGGATGCACAAAGTACATCCCCACATCAGCCAGGATTCATCAAGAAAACAAAGTCCTCGTTTGCATGGGGTCAAAGGATGGGCAGGCGGGGAAAGGAGGGGCTCCTCTCCAGTTCTGTGCAGGCTAAGACGTGCTTGTCAGTCCCGGGATCAGCAATGCATCCCCTTAGATCCACACACATCACTCCCGTGCCTCCGGGTTTTATCCCAGCTCGGACACTCTACAACCGCATTTCGGTGCCACCGAACCAAGTGTCGATGAGGCTTTTCATAAGGTCAAGACAAAGGATACGATTCCGGGCCTCTCCGGAAAGAACTGAAAGGAGGAGGAGAGGAGGAGAGGAGGCCACCGCTGCCGGGCTACTGGTTTTACTTCTGGACGTCAGAGATGACGTTTCCTCTGAATCGGCCCCTCGGCGTCATCCCGGGAAAGGAGCTACACCCTCTGCGCTAAACGGCCGCCTACTTGGCCCGGCTCGGCAGCTGCCAGGAGTCTTTGCAATACCAAGAAAACCACAGGCTCATTTCATACGTTCTTTATTTCCCTGTCTTTGCCACAGAATTCAGCCAAGCAGAATACTGAAGGACAAACTACTACTAACTGGGAAAATGATTCCAATGAACCAACCAAACAAGAGGCTTATCTGAATTTTCCCAAACGATGACAATGGAGGACAAGCAGGGAAACTGAGGCAGTGACAATACAAGAGGAATGGAAACCTTTTTTAAAAAAAATCACACCCAGAGACGGCTACATGGAAAGCCATGCTCTGGAACATCGCCTTGTCACTTCTCGCCTTCAAAGAGCTAGAAAACAATTCCTATCATTCTCCAAGGGATGATTCCTGTCTATCTCTATTTTCAAATGTCAGTGACTACAGGATCATGACCCTATGATAACGGATTAAACTCAGTTCAAAAGGAAACTGTTTAATGTGTAAAAGAAATGTTAGGGGGGAAACAGACCAACAAACAGTATAAAGTACAGGAAAAACAAAAAAATAAAACACGGTGTTTGGCAGCAGTCGGGAAGGCTGCTGCTGCTACTGCACTCTGCGCTGGAACCGTTCTGAAGGGAGCGTCCCAAAAAGGACTAAGTAGCCACGGAGAAGAGGGAATTAAAAACAATCGACCGTCGAGGGATCGATCAGGTGGCAGGTCTCGGTGACCCTCCAGTCTTCACGGCAGGGGCCTCCGAGCAGAGCAAGGTCTCGGGGCCCAGCTGGAGCTCAGCTCAAGGGCCCTCCAAGAGAATGTCACAAATTGGTTCGTTTGCACACAGTGGGTCAGAGCCATAAAGTGCATTTACCTTGCCTGAGGCAGAGAAGGATCTCACCACCAGTGATGGCGATCCACTGGCCAAGAGAAGTTTCAGGGCTTGGGTCTGTCTGTGCTGCTGGCCAATTCCCCCCCTCCCCCCCCAAAAAAAAAAAGGCCATCCCACTGGTCTGGCGGAACGGGCCGATGGTCTCTGTCCCGAGCGGCCCCGGGTGGATGTCGCCTGCGTGGGCGACCCCTGCCCCTGCTCGCCTGCTCGGCCCTCACTCACAAGTCCCTTCTCTCCCTCCCTCCCACTCGGCCTACCCCTGAAGCCCGGGGGTCAGTCAGGCGGTGGGTCACAGCTGGCCTCTCGCAGAGCCCCCCGGGTGCTATCTGAAAACACCCACGTTGATGGAGAGTCCAGCTTCGGGGCGTTGAGCCTTCTCGTGCACGTGCGGGTCGGCCTCAAGGTCGCTGCTCTGCAGCTGGACAGCCTGTCGCCTGGGAGCAGAGCGGAAAACGCTGGGTGTGCCCCCCGCCCACATGGCTGCTCCCTGGGACCACCAGGGCCCGGGCAGCAGCCCCAGCCACAGGCACACACCTCCCCCGGACCGTTCTGTGAGAAAGCGGGGAGATGAGGGGCTTGTGAGCTTCACTGAGCCTTGTAACGACCACCCCTCGGGGACGCGGGAAGAATTCTCATGCACATTTAACCATCCCTCTCATGTGAACGTCCACCCTGCCACAACGCCAGCACTCGCGCACGGGACACGCCTGTTCCTAGGACTGCCACACCACATGGGGCGGCTCGGACACCAGGTCCCCGGGGCCGGCCTTTCCCGGGGCTTTCCCAGAATGGCCCGAGCTGCGGGGAAGAGTCTGTTACCTTCTCCTCTTTCCCACAAAGAGCTTAGTCTGATTCTCTTTGCCAATGTCGTCTCTCGGCGTGCTGAAGTCTTTGTTGTCGTCCACCAGCAGATTCTGTGGGTCACACAAGGAACGGTCACTGGGGGCCGGGCTGGAGGAAGAGGGCGTCACCCACGAGGAATGACAACGGGGGCGCCCGCGTGGTTCTGGGGCAGTTCGGCCCTTTCAGCCCCGGCCAGTCCTCCGTGACCCCCTGGGGGCTTTTCTCCGCTAAGACCTGGCCATTGGCCACCTCCTTCCGAGGCTGGATTTGAACTTGGAGAGCCTGGCGCTCTGGGCGCTGAGGGCCCCACGTGGAACTGAGAGAACGTGACCAAAAGGAGGGGCGCTCCCAACAGCTTCCGGCCCCAAAGGCCTTCAGACCCTGCTCCTTTTTGTCCTGTCGTTCTAAGCTACAGGAGACAAAGGGAGGGCAGCATCCCAGATAGAAAGACAAGGCGCCCCAGGCTCCGGGATGTCTCCGGCAGTCTTCCAGACCAGCAAAGTCACCCAAGGAGGGACAGAGGCGGGGGACCCTGCTGCTCTCGGCCCGGAGCCCATCTTCCTTTGGGCCACCTCACCCTGTCTCCCTGCCATTCCTTGGGCCCCTCTGGCTCCCCGGACAGCGGCCTCAGGAATCCTGGACCAGCCCCTTTCCTCCTCCTGCTCCTCTGGCTCATATCCTTTTTGGGGAGATTTTGGGGGCCTTGTCCAGGATCCAAAGGCAGGACTAGAACCCGCAGCCCTGCCCAAACTAGGCTTCGACTGTGGCCCAGCCTGTTGGAAAGTCCTCAGCCCCTTCTTCCTTTTAAACAAGTTCATGAGCTACCTGCTGAAAATAAAAAGGGGGGACGGGATGAAATGCTTCTCTGCCCTCCCGGTAAGCATTTACCTTCACCCCAATAATGTCTCCATCCTTCAGGTAATAAGGTGCTATCTGCAAGTTCTCCTGCTTCTTCTTCTTTTTCCTCTTGGAAACTTGCTGGTCCTGTTAACGAGGAAAAGCGATTGAAGTGCCGGGGAGGACCCCCCCACCCCGGCCCCCTACCCGGCTGCGGGAGCATGCCCGGCCGCGCCACTCCCAGGCATTACCCAGCTGGAGATAGGCATCCACTCAAACTTCTCCGGGAAGTACTTGGCGATCTCGATGCTGTCCATGGGGAGGCAGTACTGGGCGGCCACGGCCTGGCGCAGGGATGACGCGGTGCACTCGTTCACAATGTCCCAGACAAAGTCCACCGTGGGGTAGTAGGCCCTCTCCCCGGGGATGCCCATCTGGGTTCTCAGCAGCATGTCCTTGGGGCTGCGAGAGCAAAAGATCCGAGTCACGGCTCACGCCAGCTCCAGCACGACAGACGGGGCAGCCGAGGAGGGCACTGACGGCTGGCCGGAGGGGCCCAGCCACGCGGGGATTGGACACTGAGGCCTTCCTCGCCTCGGTTTTCTGCTAAATGGGGGCAACCAACCCCTCTGAGGGGGAGGGCCCTCAAACATCCCTGTGCCTCCTTCTGGACCAGCGGCTCCGCTGCCGTCGCCTTCCCCCACTCACCCTGCTGCTCGCCGCCTCTCAAGCCTGAACGCCACGTTACTTACAAAGAGTCTGCTCTCTCCTCCTAGAGTCCCACCCTTTCACATCCATCAGCTCACGCCTCCTCCAGCAGGAAGCCAAGCTTGGCTGGCCCTCCCGTCTCCCTGCAGCCCTGGAGGCCCGGTGGTGTGTTCGTGGGCACACGCGAGGGTAAAGGGCGGGAATCCTTTGTGGGCTCTTCTACTTAATCTTGCCACTTCCACATAAAGACATTTTCCCCTGATCTCTAAGAGTCTGAGGGGCAAGTTTTGCTCCCTGGCGCCCTCCCCGCTCTGACCCCAGTTATCCAGGTGCAACCATCCCCACCACGGTCCTGCTGTGAAAGAAAGCTCAGGCCGAGAGAGGGAAAGGAAAAGCCAACGAGAGCAAGACCAGCAGCCGCTCCAGGCAGCCGAGCCCTTACCCCAAGTTCTCTGCTTTCTGGAGGGGCTCCACACAGATCTGAGTCCTTCCTCCCACTTTATAATCCCTGGTGAAAAAAAGAGAGAGGGGGAGGGAGGGGAGGTGGGAGGGAGAGAGAAGGGAGAGAGGGAAGAGGGGGGAGAGAGAGAGATCACGTGACTCACTGAGGCCGCACTTCCGCTTTTCACACTGCTGACCTAACACGCTTTGTAAAAGCTGCCATCCCCAGGGGCCCCGCGCGGGTCACACGAGCACGGCCAATCCCGGCCAAGCCCAGCTGCTCCAAAGCTGACCGCGGGACTCACAACGCACGAGCCGCAGCGGGCTCCCTCCTAAGAGTTGCCTGACTGATTTATCTCGCCATCAATCCATCTCACAATCCAGCTCTGCAGTGTTGCAACAGACTGAAGGTGGAGGGTTCAACTAGAAACCTACTTGAGTTGTTGCTGGTTGTTTCGTAAAAGCCTGCCTGGACGCTTACTTTCCATGGTCCAGGCTCTGAGAAAGTCGGCCGACGGAAAACTGAACTCCATGAAGGATGGCAGCATCATGGCCTGCAGGGGGAGACAGCATCGGCCCGCGCCGTCACAAAGCGGCCCCCTCCACCCAGCGCGTTTCCCGACGATGGCGCCGCAGGGGAGGCAGCCGGAAGGTCCCCCCTCCCCCCACCTCTTGCAAATCTCCATTACGCTCCCGCTGCCGTTTCTGAGACTGGTTTCTGGGCGCTCCAAGGGAGTCGCCCCCGCCCGTTCCGAGCTTCATCGGCCAGGACCCCGGGCTGCCAAGGGGCCGCTCCCTCCCCGGGCCCAGCTCCCCCTTCCGTCCCCCGTGCCCAGGGATTTCACAAATGGCTCAGGAATGGGACGAGGGCGAGCTTCTTCTGGGAGGAAGCAGCCCCGTGCTGGCCGCGGCTTCCCTGTCCTAGCGCCAGGCTTGCAGGCAGCGGGCCCGCGGCAATAAGAGCCAGCTCCCGAGGACACCTGGCCCTTGACGAACCGGGCTCTCTTCTCGAGATGGGGGCTCCTCCAGCTGCCCAGTCCGGCCTCCTGACCGCAGGGACCCAACTACCGTCGGCCCCCTGGCCGAGGACGCCCAGTCTGATCGGAGGACGAGCCGCAGGGACTGACGGGCAATTAATGCAACCCCCCAATTCCCCAAAAGAACAAGCCAGGGCTGAGATGGCTGGAGCCATTTGTCTGAAATAGAGCTGGGGATGTCAGAGAACTGCAGGAACCCCCCCCCCCCCCCCGGCGATGAAGTGACCAAGAGCCGGGCCCTCCGGGAGGAAGAACCCAGGGACCCCCCAACGAGCTGGCCGCAGGGAAGGCCGCCAAGGGGCCTCACACCTCACAGGGGCTGCCCCAGGAGCAGGGACTCGCTGGGGGCAAAGGCGGGCAGGGCAGAGGCCCAGACTTGAGCCTAATGTAAGGAGAAACTTCCTGCGAACCAGTGTGAGGGCGGGGCTCTGAGGAAAGGCTGGATGGCCACGGGCTCATGGAGGAGCTGGGCACGAATGGCCACCATCAGCCCTTGATAAACCAAGAACTGCGGGTCAGGAAGGGGGGAGAGGGCTTCCAAATGGCCTACGGAGAACATCGCTCTGGCCGGGATCTGCTGCCGATGTCCTGCAAGGGACCGAGGCCCTGGCTTGGACGGAAGGGCCCCGGGAGGCGAGCCGAAGGAACCGCACGGCAGGAAAGCACCTGCTCGCGGCACATCTCGGGGTCAAGGTCGGGAGGAGCCAAAGGCCACAGCCCCTCAGAAACACGCTGAGTGAGAAGCCTGACCTGAGTCTTGAGATCCGCCACAGAAGCTTCTTCGGAGATCTCAACATCCCCCATGAAAGTAAACGGAATCTCTGGCTGGACCACAATGGGAATATCTCCATGCAGATCTGGGCAACAGAAAAGCGACAGCTCACGGGCAGCCGCCTCGCCCTGGGCCGCGTTTCCCGCCAGCGGTAGGTGGGGAGTCTGACGCCTTCTTCCCAATCACATTAACCGAAGGGGAAAACAGCTGCCCAGGAAGAGCGCCTCCCCAAGGAAAAGGAGGATTCGCGCTGACGCCGGAGCGCTTCCAAAGTGGGCAAAGGAGGTTCCCTGCTCGGGAGACCTCCGGGCCCACATCGCCTTTGCCATCTTCCCCCAAGTCTGCGCCCCAGCCCTACGCACCTCCCACCGACATGCTGCCTTCTCTACCGGCCTCCTTGTCTGTCCCCTGAAAACCACCTGAGAAGAACAGCAAGGGCTCAAAGGTTTGCTTTTTAAGCCCACCCGACCGGCTCCGGCCCCATCTTGATCGCTGCCCAGCTGATGGGGCTTTGAGCAAACATGCTGCCTAAGGCGGCCCCCACCAAGGTGGCCCCGGAGACCCTGGCCAAAAGGGAGAACCGCAGGAAGCGGGGGGGGGGGGGCCGAGCCTCAGGTAGTGACGGCTAAGGGCAGCGAAGGGGAACCCCCTCGTCTTCCTGTTTGGCTCCAGAAAGTAGAAAGGGCCAGGACGAGACCCTTCCCAACACAAGTGCCTGAAAGCCTGCGAGAGCACCAAAGGCTTCAGGGGGCCAGGGGACCCCTTCTCGGATGGGACCCAGAACACGACGCTGGTCGGCTCTCCACCGTCTCAGTCTCATAAAAGGCACCAATGGCCCATCTTGGAACCAAGCTCCGAGGCGTTCTGCTGGGCCCCCAGTGGGAAGGCACTTTGGGAACATCTTATAAATATCACCTGGGTAGGGGCTCCAAAGTGCCTTCCCTTTGGGAACATCTTCCTATAAATATCACCTGGAGCCCCTTCCCACCCCCTCTCACCCCCCAGCCAAAGCAAGGATTTCTTAAATGGGTTCTAAATGACAGGCCTGTGGAGCCCTCCAAGCACGGCTCATTCACCGCTCTCCTTGGGGAGACTTACCCCCTCCTTCGGGAATGGTTCTCAAAGCCTCCACCTGGTGAGTGATGTGGTTCACTTGGTTCTGGGGATTCTCCTGCCAGCCAGAGGGAGCTGATGGCCGGTACCACCAGACAGGCACTTTTAGAAAGCCCTGCAGAGTGAGACCGAACTATGACAGCGGAAGCGAACTCCGATGGGATCGGGCACCGAGGCCGGGGCCGCGCCGGGGTCCTCCCAGCGGTCCCCAAGCCCTCCGGGACGCTCCACGGCGCAGGGATTCCTGATTCGATTGAATGTGGGAGGGAGCAAGGGGAGGAGTGAGTGAAGGAGCGAGTGAAGCAATGAGTGACGGAGTGAATGAGTAAAGGAATACATGAAGGCATGAGGAATGAGTGAAGGAGGGAGCAATGGAAGGGACAGGAGAGGAATAAATGAGTGAAGGAGGAATGAGTGAGGAATGAGTGCAGAAGTATGCGAATCAGCCTTTTCAGATTGATCCCCTTACCTTGGGGGGGAGCTTTCCTTCAGACAAGATCAGAGTGTCTCCACTGGTGATCATAAGCTCACTCAGGGAAGCATTCTAGGGTAGAGAAAATCGGGTTAGCTGCCTGGATTACCGACACCATTCAGTAAAACTAACCAACAGTCAATTACCCAGGGGGATCGGGGTGGAGGGAGGGAGGTCAGAACTGTGCCCCTGGAAGAGAGGGATGGAAAAATCTCAACGAGGGGCCCTGCCCTCAAGGAGCTTACACTCTAGTTAAGGAGACAAGATCCCCAGATGTGAGAGCAGCATGCAACGAGGAGCCACACGCTGTCGGGCAGGGCTGCGAAGAGGAAGGGGAGCCCGGGAGGCTTCAAACAAGATTGGAGGGGCTGCAGGCGGGACTGAAAGAGATGAACTCTGGGCATCCCGGCCAGAGAGAAGGCTCTGAGGTGAGGGAAGCACATGAGTAAAGACAAGGAGTGTTCCATTTGCAGGCCCATGCTGAGGGCCAGGGGGAGGACTCGTCGGGAAGCTGGAGGAGTCTGGGATTTCAGAAGCCAAGTACGAGAGTTTATAAGCCAGCCACCAATAAGACCTTTGCAAATGGAGTTTAAAGAAGACTCCTCTGTTGTCCAGAGAATGGATTGGCTACAGGGGCAGCTCGAGGCAGCGACGAGAGACTATGGTGATCTGGGTCGGTGAGGCAATGAGGGCTGGTGATGAACAAAAGAGGAGGGTTTTGCTAAGAGAAAGATTTTATGGGGATAAATGAAAAGGAAACGAAGGAAGGCAGGCTCATGTGGGGGAGGAAAAAAGAAGGAAGAGTCAAAAGTGACTGAAACTGTTTGGCCGGAGCCTTGTGCCTCTGGTAGAAATTGGAAAGACGGGAACGGAGGACGGGTGTCGGGCTGATTTTTCGTTTGTGGCAAAGCGGGAACAGATAAGTCCAGTTTCCCGTGGCCTGAGCTTTGGGTGACAGCTAGACATTCGGGTCAAAAGCTCAGAGAGAAGACAGGACAGGAGAGAGACACAGGGATCACCAACATGCAGGGGACGCCCAAGGCCTGGTGTTTTCCGTCTCCCCAAACCGAGATAAAGGAGCTCTACAATATGGCTGCGGGGTCCTGGCAGAGCAGCCTTAGAACAAGGTCTCTCTGCTACTCGAGGAAACAGGGGCCAAGATGGCTCTACTTCAGAGGGAGCTCTGCGCTCTCGTCAGACAAAGCCCGGGTAAGCTGCTTGAGCGCTGGTTATTTCAAGAGCTTATTTCCCTCTCAATAGGTCACCTTCGCAGATTGGACTAGCAGGATGAGCAAAGCAGAAGATGGACAGGGAAAGGCAGGGGAGAGTGGAAACCCTCGGACACCTCTAGGGTTATGGGCCGAAAGTTACGGAGAATTAGCTTCGACCAAGGGCATCAAGGTCATTTCTTGAGGTGCCCCAAGGAGACCCAAGTATCCAGAGTGGTCAGGTAGATAGAATGACCTCTCCTGGAAGTAGCTGGAGGACACTTATCACGCTCCAGGATCGAGATCTGGGCTTCAGACAAGGACAATGCAGAGACAATTTGGAGAATGACCTTGCATTCGTTCCGCCAGCTCATCAATGGCCACATGAAATAATCTGTGAAGCACTTACCACAGTGCCCGGCACACAGGAGCCTAATAAGTGCCTGTTTCCTTGCCCCCCACCTCCATCAAAGGCCCAAGTGTCTCCTGCCTCCTCCTACCCGCCTTTCTTGGTCTGTGGCTGCCACCTCTGTCTACAGAGTACCAAACCGTGCCCTCCATGGCTAAAGGAAGATTGAAAGGGCCTACAGGATGGATTAGGGCCTAACTGAGCTGCTCGCTGACGCGACTACAAGCTCTTTGGAACTCTCTAGACCTTGCAGTTTCTAGATTTCTTGAACGTTCCCCTATTCTTAAGGATCTCTAAAACCATGGCCCCCCCAAATCTGAAAGAAGGAGCCACAGAGGTCAGTTTGGTAAATGTAAAGCACTACCGAAGTCACTTAGTTTGCTTAGTGTCATTAACTCCGACATCACGGGCCATCAGCCGGCTGTAAGCAACAGAGCTACGAGGACAACTCCAGCCTGCTAAAGACCACCCCCAACGCCAGCGCAACGGCCCCTGCTCGTGGGGAGGGCGAGTCTGCACTTGCATCGGGGAATACAAGATAGAGTGAACCATTCGGGGAAATAAAAAGTAGGAAAAAAGGCTTACTTCCTCACTTAAAGGCTCTCCAGCTTCAAAGCACCAATCCATTTTTCGCAAATGCCATGAGTCACCTATGATGAAATAAAAATCTGGATGAAGGAATTCTCAAGATTCATAAGTCACAAGGACGTTCGTCAAGAGGCAACATTTGTCTGGATCACAAGCAGCGCCCACAGGGCGACGTGTGAGGGAGAAGGGGCCGAGGGCGCCGGCTGGTGCGCCAATGGACGTGCCCACCCTTGGCGAGCGCAGCGCCTCCTCTACCATGAGCAAGCGGACACAAGCATCCCCTGCGTCCTCCCAGTATTTAATCACCCCCCCTTCGCAGGGAGTTTCAGGCCTCCGACCAAATGCCCTATGAGCTGCTGCATGCTGTAAAAGGGATGAATTTGAAGCGAATAAACAGAAATAATGAAGGTCTGCAAAATCACTGGGGCAGACCAGAGGCAAGAAAGGAGGTGGAAGAAAAAGGCGGGGAAGGGGGCAACGTGGCCGAGGCCGGGCCGGGCCGAGAGTCTCGGCCAACTGCCAGGAGAAGCTTCGGTCGCCACTGGGATCTTCGAGGGACCTGCTCCCCGACAATCAAAGGCAGTGAGCTTGAAAAGGGGGAGACGCTCTGAAGTAGGAGGCAGGGAGACGCTCTGAAGTGGGAGGCAAAGCTGGAGTGTGAGCACTGATGGAGATGGTCTAAGCACAGGACTTGGATCTGGGGGCTGCAGTTAAAACAGTCGCGGTAGGCTCGTGGCCAGGGACGGAATCTCTGTCCCAAGAATCGGGAACAGCGTATGTGTCCGTGGCCATTGGGGGATGAGGAGAAAAACCTCCACACACCAAAGAAAGGTGCGGATCTAATGCTGGGAGAAGCCGCCAATCAGAAGGGAAATGGGGATTTCCAGGAAACAAGACCAAGAAAAGAGACCCGACAAATACCACAAATGGCAAAGGAGGGAAGCGAAAAGACCGCACAGCAAGATATGGAGAGGTGGGACCCAAGGCCGCCTCTGGCCAGAACTGGACACATCTCGTGGAGAAGGGTCTAGGGCTCGGAGGGACTACGGGCCCACAAGCATCAATCCCTGCCCTCGTGGAGCTTACACTCTACTGTCCGAACCTGCCTTCCGGATCGAGCCTCCCCCACGTACTGGCCGTAGCAGCGGACACTCCCTGAGGGTCAGTAAAAGATGTCCCAGAGACTTACCTTACAGGCCGGCTGGTGTCTGCGAGGCAGAGGGGAGACGTCGGCTATTGTCATTATAATACTGACGTGTGAAAAATGCAGAGACCAGATCCCGGAGAAGGATCAATGGAGGGAGAAACCCCACACGCAGACCGGGGATGTGGGGAGCACCCAGCACCAGCCCCGAGATGTGGGGAACTCGGGGACGGCAGCCACATGGACAGATGCAGAATGGCGGCTCTCCTGACTTAGCAGAGCAGACCCTACCCCTCCACTCCCCGCCACTAACCTCAAACCGGCCATTACAACAATCTCCTTCTTCAAAAGATGACGGGTGAGAGACTGACGGGCCATCCTGATGGCTACAGGAGGAACAGCGGGGGTCTGGGGGATGACTGAGCCATCTGTGGACAGCCCGGCCCGTATCTCGGTCATGATGGAATTCCTGCCCTCCGATGCCCCCCCAGCCCAGTTTATAGGCCACTTTACCCTCCCTTTCCTCTGGCCTATTACCACAAACTTCTCCATCTCCTGATACACCGGGCCACAAGGAAGCTCACTTCCAGCCCTTCCTGGCCCCCTCTCCTGCTGAGTCTTCATCCTTTGTGAAATCTCCCTGGCACCTGTCTCTGCTTCCCGCCCCCGCCTCCTGCAGTTCCCCACGTCCCCATGTGCTCCTGGCCTGTCTAAAATAAATACAAGATCCTATTTCAATGCCACTGGCTTCCTCTGCAATTGCACACGCTCAATGCATTTAAAAGGAAGATTCTGGGAAGGGCCCACGGCAGGGCCTGGACACTCAGAGAGGCAAAGAAGGCCGATCCCGAGTAGTGACTCCTTTATTTCCACGGCGGAATTCCTCCTGGTCCTCAACGCTCCTGGCTGATCCTTCGTCCGTGTCTCAGCTCTTACGTGCAGGACCACCCCAAGATCTGCCCTGGCTCCCTCCACTCTCACACTATAACTCTCTCAAAACTCCACGAGCTCCATGACTTCAACCACCACCCACGGAACCCTCCTATTCATAAATACGACTCCCACTCTCCTGCATCCAAGTCTCTCGTCACCAGCTGTCTCCTGGACATCTCCAAACGGGTGCCCCCAAAGGCCCTCTTGTCCAAAACAAAACTCTTTCCCTCCTCCTCCCTTCTCCGTTCTGTTGGCGACAGCCCCATTTCTCTGGGGCTCCAGGTCCCACAAGGTCTGCGGACTCTTTCTTCTCCCCGACACCTGACACCCAATCAGCCGCTAAATCTCCCCAGAGACTCCTGCATTTGTCCTCCGCTTCTTTAGCCACCACCCTGTGCGGGCCTGGACAAGGATCACAGAGCAATCACCTGACTCAAGTCTTACGCCTACCAGAGTTGCCCAGTGAGATCCTAAAGTAAGGTGTGCTCACGTTACCTTCCCTCTCACCTTCGAAGAGACTACGGGCTCTGTGGCAGGTATTTAAAGCCCTTCACAATTGCTCTCACACAGCAGGCTAAGTACACGGTCCTTCCCTGGACATACTTCCCAGCATTCCATTACGTCTGAGTGAAACTTCCTAATAAAGCCTGAAGCTGACCCTCAGCTCCCGGTGCACCCCACTTACCCCGGTCACGTTTATATTCACTTTGCTGTGGGCACACTAACTCCCTCCTTAGCACCCCTGGATCTTCAGCATCTGGGACAGAGCATGTGCCAAAGAAGTGAACGGAAACCCGGGGAGGAGACCATGACCAAAAGTCCTACCTACAAGAGCTCCAAGAGAGCACAAAAGAGGGAAAAGGAGCCACACGTGCACAAGTGTTTGTGGCACCTTGTGTGGTGGCCAGAAACTGGAAACTGAGCGGCTGCCCGTCAGCTGGGGAAGGGCTGGATTAGTTCTGGTCTATGAATGCCGGAATATTGTTGTTCTATAAGAAACAATCAGCAGGAGGATTTCAGAGGCCGGAGAGACTTACAGGAGCTGGTGCTGAGTCAAAGGAGCAGAAGCAGGAGATCATTGCACACAATAACAACAAGAACGTGCAATGATCAACTACAGAAGACTTGGTTTTTCTGTGATTCTGTGATCCAAGACTCCCAATAGACTTTGGATGAAAAAGGCCATCTGCATCCAGAGGGAGAACTATGGAAACTAAAGATAAATCAGCACATGCTATGTTCCCTTTTTTCTCTTTTTCTTGTGTTTTTCATTTCTTTCGTGATTTCTCCCTTTTGTTCTGATTTCTCTCTCCCAACAGGATTCAAAAGGAAATATGGAAAAAATGAATAGACACGTATAATCCCCCCAAAATGTTGTTTTCACATGTAACTGGGGGAGGGAAAGAGCCTAATAACAAAAGCCAAGAAACTCAAGCAGGTGCACAAGGACTTCATGGATGAAGAGAGATCTTTATAGGCTTGAAGAGCTGCTGGAAGGAACTGAAGGCAAATTCCCAAGACAAGTGGTGGATTTGTAAAGGCATCAGGCAGGCCCGCCCAAGGAACGAATAAACTTGCAGCCTGAAGGAGAGGAACCCCGCTGAGGGGGAGGACGGCACCGTGAGGATCCATGTGACTCCACGCTGCTTTCAGCATCCACCCGTTTGGAACATCCAAAATGACCAAGCAGGCCCCCCGGCCTCAGCTAAGGAGGCAACTGCCCCAGAGCCCCGGGGCCCAGGCATCAGTCAGTTGCCAGGCCAGGCTTCTGCCACCGTGATGGACTCCAAAAGGCTCAGAGAATGGGAGGCCCACCTTGCATCTTTTTGAGGGACTGGAGAGAGGCTTCAGATGCATCAAAGCCAGTGATTTTGCCTTTAATTCTGGAGAAGATGGTGCAGAGAAGCCAGGAAGCTGCTTGAGCTCTCCCAGTTTCCCTTGAAAACCACCTTTAGCCAAACATCTGAACAGAGTCTGGTGGACTGAAACTGCCCTCCAGCTCAAGACAGAGTCCTAACAGAAGGATTTCAGGAAGGTCAGTCTCACTGGGGTAGGGACGCTCAGCCCAGCTCAGGCAGACCCAGTGAGAGGGTCTTAAGCACAGCAGATCAGCATCGGAGACCCTCGCTCCTGGCTCAGTGGCAGAGCAGAGCGCTGGGGCAGCCTCCACTCCCACCTCAGAAGGCCAGTTCTGGGAAACCAGGCTCTTCCTGGAAAGCGGCCAAGGTACCCCCCGCTGTGAGCAGACCGCCCAACACCAGGGGCCAACCAGCCAGGGCTCCGAGCTGCGCCGAAGAATCTTGACATTAGAACGCTACCACGGCGACGGGCCAGACCCAAACACCAACTCAGACGAGGGCAGAACATCCATGGAGGAAATCTCAAAGAGCGACATACATCGGTCTCAAGCCCAAAGAGGCTTCTGGAAAGTGCTCACAGAAGACTTTAGGAGCCAAATAAGGGAGGCAGAAGAAAAACTAAGAAATGAGAGTTGTGCAAGTGAGAGTCAACAGCTTGGAAAAGGAAGCCAATCCCTTCAAAAATACAACTGGTCAAAGGCAAGAAAATCCCCTGAAAGGAAAATCGTCTTCAAAAGTAGGAGGAACCAATGGAAAGAGAGACACAAACGGGAACTGAAGAAAATCACACACTCAAAACGAGGTTAAGGCAAAAGGAAACTAATGACTGTGGGATGGCAAGAACCAAGCAAGCGAAAAAGGACATTCTGGGCCCGGTGTGATTAAAGGGACTAAAGGCTTCAGAGCGTTCAGCACCAAGTGCTCCACGCTAGCCTGGCCCCAGCTCCCTCGAGATTCTTTTCCTTCTCTCTGAACAGGTTTCTGTGACTGGGAGACCAGAAGAGCAGACACGAAACTCCTGGGAGTGAGGAGGGGGTCCAGGGCTGACTCCATCCCCCAAGCACCAGATGGGAGAAACACTGCTAGGAGTGACAGGAGAGGCAAGAGAACCTGGGACGGTCACTGAAAAGAGCAGAAGGCCCTGAATCTGCGCGGAGGAGCCCAGGAGGAAGAGGAGGAGGAGCGCCGGGGGCCACTGAGCCCTACCCGCGCGGGACACCCTCCTCAGGACCGCCACAGCTGCCACAGGAAGGGGAATTAAGTCAGTCATGCTTGACTTCTAAGGACAGAACCGTGAGCCCTGGACCTCCCCTCGAGGACAGAACTCGAGAACTAGAACTGAGGATCACCCAGAGCGCCTGGCACTGGGGGGCATAAGCAGGCTGCAACATATAATCAATGAGGAGCTTTGAAGAACAAGAGTCAAGGAGGTCACCAGAGACTGTACAACAGGAAGAAAAGCTGCTCACAGCAGGCCACCCACAATCCCCCAGAGGGGAAGGCTGGCCATATACTGGGCAGATGCCAGGGCGAGACGTAGCCAAGTGACCCCCGATGCGCAGCCATGGGGGACAGGGACACCTCCAAGATGCGATCCCCAGGTCGCCGGCGGCCCCTCCCCGGGACCCGCTCTCTCCCCCGGTCCCCGGCCCGCCCTCAGACCAGAACTGCTCTCCCCACTTCCTCACTGCACAGGACTGGCATCAGGAGGGCCCAACCTCCTCCTCCCCAAATACCGTCTGTCTCCCGGGTGCCTCTGAGCGGCCTTTGGTCTTCAAGGACCCAAACAAGAGGGAGCCCTACTGCCCACCAAGAGCGCGGCAAATGGGGCCCAAACCCCAGGGGTTTGTCACGGGGAATGAGAGCAAGCAAAAGGCCGTGCCCCATGGCGCGCGCCATCCCACAGTCACTGACCTTGCAGACCGGCTTTCTCCAGCATCCCCTTCAAACACTGAAAAAAGACACAGATCGGTGATGCTCCCGGTTAGTCGGCTCCACTGGGGATGGACCCATCTCCCCGCAGGTACAAAGTCGGCCAGGAGCTCCGGCCGACATCCTCCGGCCTCCCTCCCTCCCTGCCTCCCACCTCGGGCCTCTGCCCCAGACACCTCCCATTGGGCAGAGGTCTCCCGGGCACAGAGGGCCTCCTCGGCCGGGGCTCGGCCACTTACTTCTCTCACAGAAATTGTCGACTCCACGATGATCTCCATCATGAGGCCGGACTCAAAATCAGAGCCCACAGTGAAAAACAGGAACAGCTGGAAAAGGCCAATAAGCCTAGCTGAGGGGAGCACCAGGCCCAGCCCGGCCTCCTCCGTCCCTACCCCCAAGGAGCGCGCCGTCCCCACGGCCCAGCTCCTTCTCTCACCTGTCACCGCCACCCCCCAGCCACCCCTGAACAAGCCCCACAAGTTATCTGGACACCCCGGGATCCCAAGACAGCGCCAGTGGTTTGGGCCGCCCCCTCCCAGAGCTGACCCAGACAGAGCAACGCCAGACGCAGCCACGACATGGTCCGCTGTGAGCTCAGACCGCCACGGTTCCCCAGGAGAGATGGAGGGAGACACGCTCCCAGGAAGGCCCCTAGGGTCCACAGGCCGGGGGAGCCTCCCCGCCAGCCTGTCTCCCCCCCACACACACACCTAGCATACACACTCTCTCACACACACTCACACACACTCTCTCTCACACACTGACACATACACACACACACTCACACACATACACACACTTTCACACACACACACACACACACACACACATTGACACATAGTAGTCACTCGCACACCCATACACAAGCCCCCAGTTGGGACCTCTGGGTAATGCCGGAAGCCCCCAGGGGTGTTACCTGTGAGGACGTTGGAGCCTTGCCCCGACAGAGTCCCAATAGACTGCCCATCTCCATCTCTGCTTCGGCCACGGTGAAATGCTCGGGCACTGTGGAGAACACGGAGGGACTCAGTGAGCGGGACTAGCCTGACCACGGGCCCCGCTCAGGACTCCCGAGTCCGAGCTGGAAGGTCAGTGGGCCCAGAGAGCCGGCCGGAGTCTGGGAGCTCCTCGAGGACGCCCCGCCACCGGGATGGGCAGCGCTGAGCAGAGCCCCCCAAGTGGTTGCCTTGGCTGCCCAAAGAACGGTCTCCCTCTTGACAGACCACCAAATGCTCTAGAAAGGAGCTGCTCAGGGCCGCCTCCAGGATGATGACCTCAGGCAGGAGCAAGGGTAAGGACAGTTGGAAGACTCAGGGGGTGGGGGGCATGGAGGGAAGGGCCACATCTCCTGTGTCCCACAATTCTGTCATGAGCAGGAGGACCAGATTGGTCTGGGCCTTGAGCTATAAGGAAGTGAAATGGCCTGCCCGTGCTTGGGAGCCCTTCAACCCAGCAAGCAGAGATGGGGGGCACCTTTGTCCGGAACAGTCACAATGGAGCCAGACTAAAGAGGCAACTTCCTTACCCTCTAATGGGCATCTGAGTGTCTAATCCAGGGGTCCTCAAACTACAGCCCGCAGGCCAGATGCGGCAGCTGAGGACGCTTATCCCCCTCCCCCAGGGCTATGAAGTTTATTTAAAGGCCCATAAAACAAAGTTTTTGTTTTTACTATAGTCCGGCCTCCAACAGTCTGAGGGACAGTGAACTGGCCCCCTATTTAAAAAGTTTGAGGACCCTTGGTCTAGACCAAGTGCAGGCAGAGAAAAAAGGGGGAAGGGAACCAGAAAGACTTGGAAACTACAGCCCAGAAAGAAATCAGTGACCCTGTGTGCAGAGGGCAGGCAATTGTGCACAGGGGGGTCTACACAAGTGTGTACACAGGAGTGTCTATACAAGTGTGTGCACGAGTGTCTACACGATTATGTGCACGGGGGGGGTCTACACAAGTTTGTGTATGGGAGTGTCTACACGAGTGTGTGCCCAGTTGTGTGCCCCAGTTGGGCCCCAGTCTCCTGGTCTATAAAAAGGGACAGAGAGTCTTGTCCAAACCAGCCTCCAAACTCCCAAGTGCCCACACCTCCAACCCTCCATGCGGGTGGGGCAATCAAGAAGCACCTACCTGGAAAAAGAAGCTGCCCATTCCTGTCGATCAGCCTCAAGCAGCTGTTATGAACTGGAAAAGCAGGAAAGAGCCGGTCAGAGGGCTGGCCCAGGCGGCCACACCGAACATGTGAGGACCAGAGTGCCCCTCAGGGCAGGCCCTGAAGACCCCAGACTGCCCCCGAGGGCTCCCCTTGTCCCCATCCTTGGAGACGCCAATCATTTACTTAAAGCTCGGGCCTCCTTTTCCCAGATCACCCCCAGGTCATCGCTCCATTTTACTTTCCTCTCCTGCATCAGTCACAGCCCACGCTCCTTCCTGAAACATCCACATCCAAAACGCCACTTACCCAACTCCTCCTGCAGGCCCAGCTCCTTGATGGCCTTGATTCTGATGTCCAACAGTGTCTGAGACAGAAAAAACCAGCGATGGCTGACCGGTCATTGCCAGGCAGCCCGGCACTAAAGGACGCTCGGATCCTTGGCCACGGGCCCCACGGGCCGAAGGGAGGAGTGGCGCACGTGGAGGGAGGGCCCGGCCACGGCCGTCGGCCCAGCTACAAAGACGCTGCAATTCCTGGCAGCTACCACGTGATCCCACTTCCGAGAGCTCGCTATTGGAAAGCCGGGCTTCTCCAAACCTAATCTTTCACCCCTGGGCCAGCACTCAAACTCCGAGCCCACTAAGAAGCTCCCTGGGATGAAGGATTAAGGAATAGTGTTGACCCAAAAGGCAGAACACTAATAAAAAAATGTTCCACGTTTTTATGATTGCAAACAAGAGGAAACAGACTTGTAAGCTGGGAAATAAACAAAACTAAATTTTAACTGGGGAGAAGATTCACAGCAGCTCACGCGCTCCCTCTGGGACTGTTTTACTGATGGGGCTCCTACAAATAAGCCTCC
This sequence comes from Antechinus flavipes, assembly GCF_016432865.1. Taxonomy (NCBI): domain Eukaryota; kingdom Metazoa; phylum Chordata; class Mammalia; order Dasyuromorphia; family Dasyuridae; genus Antechinus; species Antechinus flavipes. The sequence continues at coordinate 2,577,402 of NC_067401.1, read as the reverse complement.
ACCTTACCAAATAAGGTTTTCTGAGAATTTTTTCATCCAAGGATTGATTTCACAAGGATTTGGGGGGGGACAAGTGTCAGAATTAATCCAAAAAGGAAAACCAAACAAGACTTCATGAGGCCTTACAGATGGATTTGCTCTCAATAGGTCTCAAAGTCTGAGTTCACTTTTTCCCCCTAAATCCAAGAAACCGAGAGGAGAGGACTCCTTTAAAGTCACAACCTCAGTTAATATCAGATGAATGAAAAACTCTAAGAGACTTGGGAACTCCCAGACTCTGGTTTTTAGATTCGGAAAATTAGGGGACAAATATTTTTGGGTGAATTCTAAGAACTAATACGGGGAAACAATTAGGTTTGCCTTATAAGATGGGCTGAATCCGGCCAAAGAGGCAGCCCATGCCCAAAGATGGGGTTCTCTCCCCCCTCAACCGTTCGCCGGGCAGCCCAGCCCTATCACTGCCTAAAATGGGGAGACAGGCCCTGGCCAGCTTTCTCGCAGGCTCCGACCCCAAACTCCTTTGCACTCACGGTTTCAATTGTCGCAGAAACTTTCACTTGCTCCTCCTCGGAATCTGCTTGGCACAGATTTTTAACCTGCATCCAATTGAAGTTGCTCAGAGAATTCATCCGTCTGCCTTCGGCCATCACCAAGCTGCAGGCAAGGAGAGACACTCACAAAGTGATGCTTTCATTTTCACTGTGACCCCGAACATCGCGACTGGCTCTGGGATGACCGACATCTCTCAGATTCTACACATGGAACTTTAGAAGTCCTAATAAAAATGAGCTCACCACCTTCCCACGTGCATCAGCTTCAGTCAAAAGAAAGCAAGATTACTTGTCCTTTCCAAAGGGAAACAAGCATCCCCACAGAGGGGGTGTCTTCATGCTTCCATGACTCGATGGCTCAGAGACCCCGGCTGTCTCCCACGGGAGTTCCATGGAAACCCTCCCAAGCGTGCCCACGGCTTCCACCACCCCATCTTTCTCTACCTCACATCTACGTGTCACCTTTTTATGTTCAATGCCCTGTGAAATGACATCTGTCTGTCTACAAACCAGAATCCTGTTTGCCTGTTTGAAAGAAATCAGACTCCTTTAGTTGTTGCCCAACATGCCCAAGCATCTCCCCTATCTGCCAGCTCTTCCTTAAGCTGTGTCCTGCAGCTCTCTTTCCTTTCATAGTCAAACTCTTGGGAAGAGCCATCTACTCTCCCCACTTCCACCTCATCTCCTCCATTCACTCACTTCTCAATCTCTGACCGTGTCATTAAACTTAAACTGCTCTGCAAAATACCAATCGGCACTTTCTTCTCCACCCTCATCCTGCTCCTTAGGGCCTGACACTGCTGACCCTCCCACTCTGAAAGGCTCTCTGGTGGCTCTTCTGGCCTAGGCCCCATCTGCCCCAGCATCAGGTTATCGCCCGTGTCCGACCCCATGAGTGGGTGTCTCCCGAGGCTCTGTTCCGGGCGATCTCATTAACTCCCACGGCCTTGCCAGAGAACCTTATGGACATGACTCAGATGGACACATGAAGGCCCAGACTGCCCTGATCTCCAGTCCCACAACACTGTGGAGCATTTCAACCCAAGGCCAGCTCAGTCTGTCCAAAAGCCAAGGCTCTTCTTCCAACGTCCTTGCTGCTGCAGACATCGCCATCTTTTCCTTCCCCCAGAAATGACCTGGGCCACCTCAGGTCCCCTCTGACTCCACCTTCATCACCCCAACCTCTCAATCCTATCTACTGTCTCTCACTGTCTCCTCAAACACCCGCCTGGATTACCTCAGCAACCTCTCCCTATGTAGCTTTTCTCACATCTCACCTGGCCACCCCCCAAGCCAAGAAGGCCCATTCATGGCTCCTAAAGCCCTTCAGAGTCCAGCTCCCAATGCCCTGAGCCCCTGGGTTTTAGACAAACTAGCCTCTCTGCTGCTCCTCAGACACAAACGCCCATCTCCCATCTCCACGTTTTTCCAGAGCATCTCCAGGCTTTTCCATGCCAGGAAAGCTCTCCCTCTTTGCCTGTGACCCTTAGGAATGCAGCTTCTTCAAGGTTCAGCTCAAATTCCACCTTCTATATGAAGTCTGTCCTGATCCTCCATCTGCAGGTTCTCTCCACAACCCTGCAAAATACTCTGTATGAGCGCATTTGGGCTCATGTCTTCTCTGCCCAGCACTGACTGAAATCAACTGAATGACTGAGCCATCGTGCCAATAAGCTGCGGCTTCCCACAATTACCTGGTTTCTCTGATCGTGAGAATTTTAATATTGCGAACTTCCAAGTCAGATTATCAGAAGGATGGAGGACCAGGATGAGTCTCCATCAGCTCTCAAAAACTCCCCACAAGAATGATGGGCTTCTCCCCACAGGCCAATACGCCAAGAAGTTTAATAATTCTCTCATCCAGCACACACTGACCTTACCAGCAGGCCTGGAATTTAGCAGGGTGGCCGAGGGATGCACTCGGCAGTGGCCACCACAGGTGGCTCTTAAATCTGACCAGTCACCGGGGATGAAAGGGGAGGTGTGGGGAGGTAGGCCTGCCCTGGGCCTCGGGCAGCTGTACTCAGTCAGAGAACTAAAGAATCGTGGGACAGAGCCTTATGAGCTTGGAGAATTGTCGTACCAGGCTTAAAGGAAGGGTGATTGGCAGCCAGCTGGGGTCAGTCAGTTGTCCCCACCACCTCATGCCAATGAGGAGTGAATCCCCCAGGAAGAAAGAGACTAAAATAGTTTTCAAGCCTATCAGCCAAAAGTCTACCATCAAAGGGGAAAGCATCAGAAAGTAGGCAGTCACTAAAGAACTAAGGAGGAAGAAAATGCATTCAAAAATCCAGAGCACCAGCAGATAAATCCACAGTACAGGGAGGTGACCACTGGAGGTCCCCAAATCACTGCAAATGTGTCTCAGTCACTACAGGCCCAACTTTGGTGGCACAGAGGACAGTAAGGTCCTCTCGAGAGGACCTCAAGAGAGGTCTTCAAGCTATGACCTCGAGAGAATTCAAACTACAGTCAGGTGCTTTCAAATGGCTCAAGAAAAAATCTGAATCTCAAAAGTAACTCCAAGGGAACAAATTGGCAAAAACTTTTGTGCTTTAATGCAGAAATCTTGAGCCTAGCCCGGGAATGAGACAATGTAAGAACTAATGAGGAATGTGGTTACCCTGAAGGGCAGGGCCCTCTGGAAGAAAAGAAGCAAAGAGGGCCCGTGTTCTCTCTGCACACTCTACAGAGAGAGTGAGGGACTTGGCCTACAGAGGAATGACAAATTCATGATCTTTCAGAAGAACGTGACAAGTCAAAAGCTTCAATACCATAAGAAATAAGGTCCTCAGGAAAATATCCTGAACAGAGAAAGCAAAGCACTCACTCAAGGAATACACAGGTGGCCTCCACAGGCAAAAAATCCTGAGCTGCAACTCTAAAGCACAGAGGGGTTAAATGCACCGATTCCAAGAGCAAACAAGATCTCCAAGAGGTCGGGAGAAAGTCTTTTAAATATAATGGAAAAAAGAATTCAGTAACACAAAACTTTTCTCTACCTGCCAGAAACTATAGAGATGAACAGAACATATTCACAAAAGCAAAGGGGTTCAAGTCACAAGGCAAACTGATCATACCAATTTGTAACATCAGCACCAATCAGAAACACTGCAGCATTTCTATGTTTAAAAAAAAAAAAAACAGATGGAGGCAGTTACATCTGCAATCACTCAAACAACAGAAACAAAAAAGGACCAAGAAATACGACCAAGAAAACATAAGCAAGGAAATGATTTAATCCACTTTTAGAGACTATTAAATGGAAATGGGGAAAATATAATATTGAACAAATTGTTGGAAAAACCAGAGCCAGAAGACTTAATAGTGTCTCCTAACCGAGACTGCAAAGGAAGAGAAAGCTGGGTGATGAAGGGTTTTGAAGGCCAAACAGAGTTTATTGTATTTCATCCTGGAGGCCATAGGGAGTCAATGGAATTTACTGAGTAGGGGGTAACATAGTTGGACTTATACTTGAGGAAAATCATTTTGGTGGCTAGAGGATGGACTGAAATGGGAAGGGCCTTGAAGTAGGTAATCCCCCCACACACACATCCTCCCACATCATCAGCTATTGTAATAGCCCAGATGTGAGGCAATAAGGGCCTGTACCAGTAGGGGACAGTGTCACAAGACAGAAGAGGGTGGTATATTCCAGAAATGCTGTAGAGGTGAAATCTACAAAAGATGCTCAGAAGTGAAACAGAGGAGAAATGTTAGAGGTGAAATCAACAAGAAATGTTACAGAGGCAAAAACTGATGAGAGATGTCACAGAGGTGGCATCAACAAGAAATGCTGCAGAGATGAAACTGATGAGATGTTACAGAGGCAAAATCAACAAGATATGCTGTAGAGGTGATATCTACAAGAAATGTTGGAGAGGTGAAATCAATGGGAAATGTTGTAGAGGTGAAATGGACAAGAAATATTAGAAGCAAACCAACATGAAATGTTAGCGAGGTGACATCTGCAAGAAATGTTGCAGAGGTGAAACTGACAAGAGATGTCACAGAAGCGAAATCAATAAGAAATGTTACAGAGAGGAAAGAGATGTTACAGAGGCAAAATCAATAAGAAATGTTGCAGAGGTGAAATCAACAAGAAATGTTGCAGAGATGAAACTGACAAGAGATAGTACAGAGGTGACATCTGTAAGAAATGTTACAGAGATGAAATTGACACCATATTGGATATAGGGAGTGAGAGTGAGAAGTCCAAGATGACTTCTGAGCTGGGAGCTAAGGGCCTGGGAGAACGGGAATTGTCCTCTACAATAAGAGAGAAGAGAAGAAAGAGGGCAGAATTCAAGAGAAAAGATCCAGAGTTGTTTTTCACACATTGAGTTGGACGCCTCCTGGACATCCAGTCTGCCATGTTTGAAGGGCAGCTAGAGATGCAAGATCGGGGGTCAGCGCAGAGTCTGGGACAGCACAGAGATGGTCATGAAATCCATGGGAGACAAGGAAATGTCCCCATGAGGGAGCAGGGAGGGAGCAGAGTCATGGGGGTTGAAGGGCGTGACCTGGAGGAAGAGTCAGCCAAGGAGACAGAGAAGGAGCTGTCAGTGAGGGAAGAGGAGAACGAGGAGAGACTCATGACTCAAAAACTTAGAGAAGAGAATGACCTGCAGTGTCCCAAGCTGCCAAGAGGCCAAGGAGAATGAGGCCTGAGAAAAGGACACTGGACTTGGCTAAGTGATCATCGGTCAATCTGGAGATTGTATGCAATGATGGTGCCAGAAGTCAGACTAAGGAGTTAAAGGGTTAAGAGAACAAAAGAATAAAAAGTGATGGCAGCAAAGGGAGATATCAGAGGATTGCCTAGTTGAGCTTAAATAGCATCAATCTGTAATGGACCCCCAGAACAGTTAGATGATTTTCCCCATCTTCTCTCAGACGCAGACTTGTAGGTGCAAAGGTGAAGAATGATGGAAGTGATCCAAGGCTAAAGGTCTGAGTGGGCATAGTCAGTGATATGAAGAGAGGATTAGGGATTCAAGAGAAAAGGATAGGGTGGAATTAAATTAGTTCATCAAGAAGTCAAGATAGGGGAAGAGAGAAAGAGTGGCAAGTGCAGGGAAGATGGGTTGGAGAAAATCAAAGGATCAAGGAATTGGAGGTCACAGTGAGGATGATGAGGGAGAGGTGAAAAGTCAATGGATTTATGGTCAAATGAAAGGGACCTGGGAATTTTCAAACATGTACACTTCCTGGGGATGACAAGATCCAGGATATGACCACCTTTGTGTGTGGCTGGGGCTGAAGGAGCTCTTCAGAAATAAGTAAACTGAAGAATTGAGTGATTAGAGAGTTTGAAAGATAATAAATACTTCCTGAAAATAAGAGTAAGAGTTGAGAAAAAGATAAAAATTGCAAGACAGGTACTGAACTCATTAAGGAAGGAAAGGGAGTGACTTGGATGGGGGAGAGTAAGAGGGGATGTAGACAATAGCCACCAAGATTTTCAATGGGTGGCAGAGATGAGAAGCATGAACTTCAAAGAAGAGAAGTAACAAAAGAGACGAGAAGACACCTCCCCCAAATCCTAAAGTCCCAGGTGTGGAATACTTTGTGTTTTCATATTTTACTAGTATACTAGTATATTAATCAGTTTTGCTGATTTTTTCTCTTCCTCTTTTTCATTTAAAAAAGTTCCCATTCTATGGGATGACTCTGGGAAATAGAAGGAAGGATTCAAGGAAATTTAGGTGTAAATACAAAAGATCATTTTAAAAAAAAGACTATATTAATCAACTTCTTTAAACAGAACATCTTCAGAAATTCTGCTCAGACAATACTTGTCTTCAAACAAAGCATTTCCATTTGGAGTCCCTATAGTTAATGTTTATTGTTTATAGATGATCTAAAAACAGTGATTTTTAATATCATTGTGGAAGTAGAATGTAAAGTACAGGACTGAGGGCCAACCCTGAAGCTGTCTTTGCTTTATGGATGACCGCAGCCACAACGGCCACTGTATGGTCACAACCTTGAATCCCGTCTGTCATACAGCAAACTGCCAAAGACAAAAAATGTACGTCTGCTATAGTTCTCCCTCAAAAGCCACATTAATGGCAGTCCTGAAGTGCGGAAAGCTTCTGAGAAATAACTCAGCCATTTCACAGAGCCCAATGTTAGAAAACTTAAATATCATTCAGGAAAGAGCACGCCCCTCGTTTACGTGTTCTTGTTCTATCCCAGGAAACTAGAAGGACATCATAGACTCAAAAGGACTAGCACAAGGTTGGGGAGGAACCCTGCCAGAGGGCACTGCTGTCCCAGAATACACTGCAGTTTCCTCACCCAAGTTTCCACTCATTCTACGATTGGTTTCTATGGGTTTCCATCTCCAATCTGTAGGGAAAAACCAGATCTGTTATTCCAGAGATATGGGTTCGTTACCTTTGGTCACAGCTGTTGGAGTTTAATATCCACACGGAGCTGCCATCTTGAAGGCCGTGGTCTTTGAATGTCTGTTCCAGGTTCTCCTTGGGAATGACTGTCCAGTTCTCTAACTCAAGAACCCGAGAGCCTGTAATGTTTACCAGGACGAGGCCAACAGGGAACGCTAAGACTGTGAATATGGTGCTCACTTTAGCATTCGAGGGAAACACTTGGCGTCTTTCTATAAACGACTGCCCCTTTTCTCCCATATTGTTATTTGTGAGTTGAAGAATAGTCAAAAGGATGGGAATGGAGTCATCACCGGTTGGAATTCTGACCCCACCAACCTGCAAAGCAATGCAAAGACGGAGGACAGTCAGGGCCTAACTGGTCAAAATCAAGTCAAATACAATCAAAATCTGGGAGCACGATCTCCAATAATTCCCAAGCAAGGAAATCGTTACTCATTTGTCTCGGGGATAACAGGAGGTTAGCAGATCATGCCTTAGAAACCTCTCTCACACCAATCCTTTCCTTTTCATCCTTGTCTGGTGCCCTCTGTGAAAATGAAGGCAATGGACCCCTCCTCTCTAGCCTCTATACAACCAATCTCTCCCCTTCAATTGATCCTGGACCTCCCTGGTGATGGATTAGTCTTCCTAGAATGCGCCCTGCTTCCACGTCACATCCCCGCCCGGAAGCTTTCAAAGCCTTCCCCCTTTCCTGCCGGACTGAGCCCAAGCTCATCCATGAAAGACTCGGCTCTTCTCGACTATTTTTCCAACCTTCCGTCTGTGACGTCCCCTCTAGCAGGACCAGGCTTCTGGGCCCTCTGCTCCTGAGAGACTTTGGTGAGACGCGGCCTCAGCCTGAATGTTCTCACTTCCCGTGTGTGAGGGCCCAGGCTCAGTCTCACTTCTGCTAAGAGGCTTTGCTCCATCACTGGCCTTAGCTCAGACACTAATCACACGCACTTAGTGCCTGGGCCAGTCCCTCGGGCACGGGATGACCTGCCCCGGGAGGGGAGGCTTCCATGACTCCCCGTGTCTTATCCTCGCAATGAGGCTAGTCTCCTACTCCTCTGGGGGCCCTCACGGAGCCTGATACAGCGCCAGGAACAAGGCGGGTTCTCCCCAGTGAAGGAACTGGCATTTCAAGCTTAACAAATGAAAAGCCATCATCACAAAACAGGACTTTGCAGCCAGATCATTTTCAAGTCCCGGCTCTGACAAGTTAACGAGAACCTCAGCCCTCCATGCAATCGAGCGGTCTGACCGCCAAGGTTGCTCACAGCTTTTCCTGATCCCCTCACTTCTCCTCCTCCTTGCACCATCACAACAATTCTCAACACCGTTAGCAGCTTATCTTATTGCAATTACATTAAGTTTGTAAAATCGTAAGAAAGAGTTCCTGAAGTATTTTTTACCTCTATCCCATTCCACACAAAGATGTCTTCCCCATCGGTCATTTCAATTTCATGCAATGTCAGTTCATCTCCTACAAAGATGGGATCACCAGTGAACCACAGTCACCATCATGGAAAACAGAGTCCACCTCCTCTACGCACTCGACCCCTCTGCAGAGCATTTGTGCCCCCCTTTTGACACAGGGGGCCCGCGGCAAGAACCTGTTTTACTTCTCAGGAAGGAGCGGGGTTCAAGCTCCCCTCGGTCTCAGAATGAGTCTGTCCAAGCTGCTGCTGAGGGTTCCCAGGACAGCGGCAGGGGTCCGGGAACACGAGGCCGAGACGCCCGCCCTCAGCTCTGGGGGGCGGCAACTTGGGGCACAGCCTGGCTAAGAGCTGATCGAGACAGGAGCAGCTGGGCCACTTCTGCACTCTGCGGCCGCCCGCTTGTGAACCTCCGCCAGTGCCGGGAGGCAGATTTACGGCGGATGCCACCGGGAGCAGGGCTCGAGGAGTGGAGATGGATCGGAAATAAAAGCATTCAGAGGAAGGGCAGCGGAAAGGGCAGAGGCCCGAGCTTGTGCCCAGATGCAGGAGGGCCAGGGCAGGAGGAAAGGGCCCAGGGCGCCTCTCCCCCAGAAGCAGCAGGAAAAGGAAGCACATTCGGGGGGCTGTACGACCCGCTCTCAACTCCAGCACCAGGTGAGGGCTGGAAAGGGCCACAGAGGAGAGTGCTGGGCGAGATCTCTCCTCACCCAAAGGGGGCATTTGCCACATGACCAAACTACTGCTCATGCAATGGGAAGGCAGAAATTAAGCCTCCGCTCTCCTGAGCCACCAAGCAGGGTGGCAGGAAGGGCAGCCAGAGAGTCGAGGACAAGGGATGCCTGGGAGAAGAGGGTGGGCCCTCTGGCCTTGCAGGCCCCCAGGCCGTGGGTCCCTCTGCCATGCTAAGGCAGCCCCTTCAGTCACCCTACACTCTTTCTGGGGGAGGCCTGGCTCCAGCTAAGGGGTGGGGGCAGACGGGGGGAGGCCGCCAGTCCAGCTCCTGGGGGTCCCCTGTCACTGCGGCTGGCCAAGGACCAGGCACCTACCTTCGAAGGCGTGACAAACATGGAGTCCCGCAGGCACGAGCTTGGCAACACTGAGCACTAGATCCCCTTCCCAGAATTCCAGGAGCTGGAGAAGGAAGGAAGGGAGAGCTGCACAAGGTGAGGGGCCAGACTCCTTGGGACGCGGAGCTAGCTCGGGGTGCCGGCGGGAACCCGGCCCACCTCCCCACCACCCTGCCCAGGGGCAATGGTCCAGAAGGTTCCGCCTCAGGCTCATTCTTCTATTCACCTGATCTGATTAACCTGACCCTAGGCCATCTAAGCTGGAAGAAAACATTCTCCTGAGTAAAAAGTGCCAGCAGCCTGGATGCAGAGGCCCTGGGCTCGAACCCCTGGCTCTGCCCTCGCTACTGGGGCCAAGTCACTGCTCATAGAGGGGCCTGTGAGCTGAAGGGGCCGGCCCTGATCAACTTCCAGTGCTATTACCCCTGGTGGCCATCTGGCCCTGGGGCTCCGGCAGGGGGGTTTCCCAGTGAGGAAGCCCCCTCAGCCCAGGAAGAGCAGCTCTCTGCCGCCACAAGAGTCTCAAACGTTCCCTTTGGAGGTACAAAGAGGCTCGGGGGGAGGGGGGGGGGGACTGCCCAGGGCCCACGCCAGAGGCAGCCTTGAAGCCAGGGCTTCCTGCCTCCAGGGCTGCCCCATGATGGACACATTAAAGGAAGACACGATTACAGGAAAGGCCTGGGCCAGGGACTCTGCCTGAGCCTCGTGCTTCTGCTGAAGCTCCGCCACAGCGTCCTCACCAAGGAACCTCCCCCCTCAGTCCCACCTCTGACCTGGATCACTGCAGCCCCCCAAGGATGGGCCGGCAGGCACAGCGGGGCCTGGGAGGGGAAGCCAAGCCGGCAGCGTGGGCAGGCCCAGGGAGGGCCCCCCTGCCCCCAGGCCCGCCACAGCCTCCAGCCCACGCGAAGGTACTTTACCTGAAATATGGCCTGCCGCAGATCGCCTAACGTTTTCCTTTTGTCGATGGTCAAGTCCAGCATGCAATCTTCTGTCCTGGAGGAAGAGGGGTGCAGGGCCCCATTGTAAAACTCATAGCAAGGGCCCAGGTGCAGGTGCAGGTCCAGGTTGTTGACCACAGAGTCATAGTCTGCCCTGGAAAGTGTCACAGCCAAAGAAGAAATCAGACCCGGAAGACCCTCCGAGTGTTCCAAGTCAAGAGTCTCCTCCCCACAAAAGTCTAGGGCCATGAGGCAGACCGGCCGTCGCAGACCTTGGGGAAGAGCCGGGGGAGGCCGCGAGGGCCCGGGAAGGCGGCGTCGGCTGGTCCGGCCCATGCCCAAGGGGAGGCCCCCGGGAGAGCCTCCCAAGAAGCCGGGCGGAAGGCCCGGGGCCAGTCCCGCCTGCCTCAGAACCCCCGGCCGAGGGCCCTCACCTCTTCTTCTGCAGCTCACTGTTGGCTTCGTGCACCTCCCTCAGCAGGTGATTCGGAACCTTGTACCACGGGTTGGACTGAGCTGTGAACAAAAGCCATCGTTGGCCGAAGGCAGCCCAAGGACAGCTTTCCCACCCGGACCTCTGGGGACGGCTGCGCCTGCTGGCACACGATACGGTGCTGAAGACCCCCCGCTCTCCAGCCGGCCTCCCTCCAAGAAGGGAATTCGTCCTCGACACCTAACGTGCCCGTGACCGCGCCTGGCGTCCGCTGCTGCGAGCAGAGCCTGAGAGAGGCCCCGCCCCCTACCTTCCGGGGGTCTCTGCAGCTGGGTCTTCCGGTAAAACAGCATGTAGGCGCTCTCCTTCCCCTGAAACTGCTTCTCGATGTCCGCCTCCTGGATGGGCTCCACTTGGGAGTCGTTGATGTCGAACCAATGAGGGCCTTCGACGCTCACCTCCACCTGCTGCTCCCCGGCAGACTCGGCCCCACCGACCTCGGGATCCTCGCCCTGAGAAGGGGCCGCGGGCCCGGTCTGCTCCAGCTCAGCGGGGGGCGACTGGGCAGGGCCGGCATCCCTCCTGAGGCAGACCTTGCTGGGGTTCGAGCTGACGAGAAACACATCCGAATGGGCCTGCAGAAACTGACAGGGCAGAGAAGCGGGACCCCATCAGCCGTGAGCCTGAAGGGCCTCCCACTAGCCCGGGAGCGGCTAACAGACCAGGCCCGCGACGCCGCAGGGGGCTGGCCACATAGGGACCTCACACGGAACCGGGGAAGGAAGGCCAGTGAGCTTCAGTCTCATTCCAGAAAGAGGAGAGCGGGTCCAGGGGAGGGCACAGGCAGAGCAGGCCTCCGACTCCGCTCAGGAGCCAGCTTTGGGGCAAAGGTCTCTCAAAGGCATCGTGAGCCTGGGCCCCCGGCTCGACCCCGTCAGCTACTGGAACCGGCTCCCTTTCCTCCTCCTGTGAAGACGCCAGTGGCAGAGACGGGCAGAGCAGGGTCCTGGCCTTGTGCCCAGGGGTGCCTGGATCCAGGGCCGGAGCCGCAGTCTGTCCAAAGTCAGCCTGCCTCCCCTGGGCCTGCGAGGGGCTCAAAGCTAGAAAAGCAGGGCCCTTCTCCAACCCACAGAGGGAAAGGGGGAGTACCCAGGCACCCCCAGCAGCAGAGGATGCTCCAGAAGGTCAGAGCAAAGCAGACGGGCAGCACCCGGGGCAGCTGCGGCCCGGGCACCTTCCGAGGCGATGTGGGGAACGTGGGCAGTGAATGAATCCGGTTAGACCAGCGCTTCCAATGAACAAAGGCCTCCACAGGTGCCTGTGCCCACCTCCGAGCCCCCGGCCACCGCCCGGCGTCCTCCAGCCTCACCGGCCCAAGCTTGTCACCTCCAGCCCTGGCACACGGCTCTGAGAGCCTCGGCTTTTACACTGAGGGCAGGGCTAGCAGCCCCCTACCCGGGTCTGAAGGCCCAAGGGGACTCGGCGGGGCGGTTACCTTCAGCAGGGAGCCGTGCTGCTTCCGGTACTTCTTGTTCCAGGATATGTCTATGCTCGCTAAGAGCTTCTGGCCCAGCTGGTCCACAGGAATCAGCTTATTCTCCTCCTTGGGAAACAAAGATGGAAACAAAGGCGTGCAAGTCAAACGGGGGCACCCGAGGGCGAGAAGCCGAGCGAGAAGCCAGGCGAGGCCCCACCCTCAGGGAGATCACGCTCCAGGACCTCCACCATCCTCCCCCCAGAGCAGGTTCGACCACCGCCCTGCCCCCGCCAGGACATCAAGGTCTCCAGGAGAAAGCTCGAGTGGGGTCCGGCTCCTCATCGGGGGTGTCTCGGGAGTGTGCTCACCGTGCCCTGCCCGGGGGAGACAGGGCACAGGGACAGGATGTGATCACCAGGCCCCTCACTCAACAGGTACCGGCTGGCTCCATCCCCATCAGCCCACTCTCTGGGGAGAATCGAACCTTGGGAGCTGTCTAGTGTCTGTCAGTCTTACCACCATCCTCTGGCCATCACAGTCTGCCCTGTGCCCCTCCCTCCTGCCAGCTCAGAGTGGCCTGGAGGCAGGGTGAGTCCCCCCCAATGTCCCTGCTTGGGGTCACATCCCGGGTGCTTCCCTCTTCGTTGCCCCCATACCCAGTAGCTGTGAAACGCTCTCAGTCCCGGGAGCCGGGTGAGAGTCACTGCCCCCAGCTTCTCTCAGGCAGTCTGGCCCGCCCTGGCCCCCGCCTGGCTCTCTCCAATTCCCCAAGGGCTACACTCCAAGAGGGGGGCTTCCATTCCTAGCTTTGCAACTCCCAGGGGAGTTTCTAACATCCTCACGCCGCAGCAACACCGGGTGTCGGCTAAGTGACAGTCACTCAAGCTCCAGCGCCGGCCTCACGCGAGGCTACTGCCCGGGGGCAGCCCTGGCACGACATCGGAGGCCGAAGGCGGACAGAAGAGAGAAGGGCTCAGGGAAAAACGGACCTGGGATAAGATGTGCTTGAGGACCATCAGCGGGTTGTCTGCTTCTTGGATACTCGGAAGATCTTTCAAACTCGTGGCCTCAGCAACGGCTTCAGGCTCATCCTCCTGGTAAAAATGAGGACATCCCGGTCAGTGGCAGGACACCGGGGACGAGACAAGGGCTTCCCGGAGCCCCGAGGGCAGGGCCAGGACACAGAACCCAGCTGTCCCACCAAGGCCCAAAGCTCTTTTTTCACCACCTCAATAAACACGTCGTCTCCAGGTGGGGAGATCTGAACTGAGAGGCTCGAAAACATTCCTCAAGGCCAAGGAGCAGCACCAGCGAGAACAGCGCCCGACTCTGGCGCCCGACTCCTATGCCCAACCCCGGCGCCTGATCCTGATGCCCAACCCCGACACCCAACCCTGATGCCCGATCTTGGTTCCCGACTCCTATGCCCAACCCTGGCACCCAACTCCTATGCCCAATCCTGGCACCCGACTCCTATGCCCAACCCTGGCACCTGACTCCTATGCCCAACCCTGGCACCCAACTCCTATGCCCAACCCCAGTGCCCAGCTCCTATGCCTGACCCTGATGCCCAACTCTGGTGCCCGACTCCTATGCCCAACCCCGGCGCCCAACTCCTATGCCCAATCCCGGTGCCCGACCCCGGCGCCCGACCCCGACACCCAACCCTGATGCCTCTGCTTCTAAATCAGCCACGGTTCATGCTCGCCTTCTTAACAGAGAAAAGGCATCACCCAGCGACTACAGACCTCAACTGGAAGGAGCAGGAAAAAGGGGCCACAGACCCCGCGGGCGGCCCCGGGAGCAGCTGCTCTAGTGCCCACTGGCTTGTGCCTTGTTTCCCCTACGTCTCCCCGACGAGAGCAGGCCCTGCCTTGTGCCTCCCTCTGCACCCTCCGATGCTCAGCACGGGGCCTTCTCAGACAGGTCACTCCTTCCTCTCCCCTTCCTTATAGGGAGGGTAGCCTGGAGCCTCCCCACATCACATCATCCTCCCCACACCCCACCAGCCCCAGCATGCGACAACTTCCATGAAACCGCTACTGACACGCTCGGGCTCAGAGGGGTCCCCAGGGCTTAGTTTGGATTAGAAATGCCGGTTAGCGGACGGAAGACCCCCAACCTTCCATGTTCCCAGGCACGGGCCCCCCCGGTCCATAAAGTCTACTTGGACAAGCAGAGAAGGGGCAGCCAGGCCAGAAGATTCCCCAGAATGAGACCACGCCCAGCACTGGGTGCCATGTGGGCGTGAGAGCCATCCACCAGTCGTTTTCCCCCTCCCCCCGTGACACCGCTGGGCTGCCCCTGTAAGAGGGGGAACTTGTCTGAGGCAGCCATCCTCGGGAAGCTCCTGCAGATCCCTCCCCGTCAGATGGCAGGCAGGCGGGAGCCACATCACCTCGAGAGGCCACAGGGCGAGGTACCTTGGGAGCCAGACTCGGGGGCAGGAGGCTCAGAGGCCCAAGGCCCCTTCCAGCTCCGCCTCCAGCTGAGCCTCTGGGACCGTCACTGAACTCCTGGGTCCTCAGCCAGAAAATGCAAGTAAGGTCCCTGCAGGGCTGGGCATAAGAGCCCTTCGCAAATGAGAAAAGTGGTCCAAGCTGAAAGGGCAGAGGCTCCAACCAGCTCCAAGTCACGGGCGTCTTCAACCACCACGTTTGCAGTCCGGACCCAGACCCAGTCTCACCGTGACACCAGGTTCCTGCACCTCAGGCGCTTTGTCATTGGCTTCTGATAGTTCACGCTCACTCCCCTCCTCCCACCCCCAAGCCCTACCACTCTCCTGGAGTCATCAGGTGGGGTCATTCCCATTGGCCAAAGTCATGTTGTCAGGGTCACCAAACCCATTGGTCACAGTCATTCCCATTGGTCATGGCCATTCTCACTGGTCATGATCATCTTCACTGGTTGGAGTCATCATCCTTGTAATCATCATCATCAGGGCACCATCTTCATTGGTCATGATCATTCTCAATGGTTATAGTCATTCTCACTGCTTATAATCATCCTCATTGGTTGAGATTATCCTCATGGGTAAGGATCACCATCCTTATTGGTCACAATCATTCTCAATAGTTACAGTCATTCTCACTGGTCGTAATCATCCTCACTTTTGGGGTCATCATCCTCATAGATCAGGGCTCTATCGCCGATCATGGTTATTCCCATTGGTCATCCTCTTCCTCAATGGTCACCATCATCATCATCAGGCCAGAGCATCCTCACTGATCACAGTCAAGGTCTTCCTCATCTGCATTAGTTGGGGGTCCATCATCCTCACTGGTCGGGGCCACAATCCTCATTAGTCGGGGTTGTTCTCATTGGTCAAGTCAACTTTTATCAGGGTCATCTTCATCAGTGGGGCCATAGTCAAAGTCATCAATTATGATCATCCTTATCGTCGTGGTCATTCTCATCGGTTAAGGTCATCCTCATTGGCTGGAGTCATTTCAAAAGCTGAGGTCACAATCATCCCCATCAGTTGGGATCATCCTCTTCAGAGCCCTTCTTGCCCCCAACCACCCCAGATTTCTAGCCCGGCTCTGAAAATAACCACCAAATCCATCAGGCCTCCCAGGCCACTTCCCCCTTTTAGAGTGGAACCTCCACATCGGCAAAAACTGTCTCCTCAGCAGTGGCTTCAGGGCAAGAACTCTGAATGCTTTTCATCGCCAGCCCCATCCTGTCCCATGCCCGCCAAAGAGGGCAGACACAAAGGCCCAACAGCCTGAAAGCCCTGGCCACAATAGCTGGCAAGCTCCTCTATATCCACATAAAGGGAAGAGAGAGCCTCATTCCCATTAAAAACACTTGAAAGCATGTACTTAAAACCAGCAGCAAGCATTATCTGTAATGGGGACAAGCTAGAAGCTTCCCAATACAGTCAGGAGTAAAAGATATCCATTACCACCAGTATTACTCGGTATTGTATAAAAAATGATAGTAATAAGAGAAGAAAAAAAATCACAAGAGGCAACAAATTAATAAAACCATCTCTTTTAACTGATAAAATGATAGACTTGGAAAATCCTAGATAATCAACTAAAAAGAAAAGAGAACAATTGATACTTTTAGCAAAGAAAACGAGATATACAAAAAATCTATATAAATCATTAGCATTTCTAAATATCAACAAAACCCTGCATGACAAGATAAAAAATACCTCACTTAAAATAACCACAATTTGCACAAAATTCCTGGGAACATACCTGCCGAGACAAACCCCGGAACTAATTATAAAACATAATCATAATTATAAAACACATTTTATAATGTTTTCTAAATAATTATAAAACAATATAATATGTAAATATAAAACACTTTTTGTACAAATAAAGTCAGACAAATATGTGGAGGAATATTAATTGTCCATGGGCAGGCAAAGGCAATAGAATAAAATAAGAATCATCAATACCATCCCAATTATCAATATATATATATTTTTTACCGAGCTAGAAAAAATAGGAACAAAATTCATTTGAAAAAACAAGGTCAAGAATATCAAAGGCATTAATGAAAAAAGATCGATTTAGCAGTACCAGTTCTTAAACTATAAGACTCTATCCAAAACATCTGGTACTGGCTGAGAAACAAAATGGTGCATCAGTGGAATAGAGCAGACATCAACTAGACAGTAGCAAATTATTGCAATGACCTTGGATTTGACAAATGTGAAGACTTAACCTTTGGGAATAAGAATTCAGTCTTTGGGAAAGCTGGCAAGCTTTGACAAGATAAGTTCAAGATGGAT
This sequence comes from Antechinus flavipes, assembly GCF_016432865.1. NCBI lineage: Eukaryota > Metazoa > Chordata > Mammalia > Dasyuromorphia > Dasyuridae > Antechinus > Antechinus flavipes. The sequence goes on along the minus strand of NC_067401.1, from coordinate 2,560,346 downwards.
GCAGGACCTGGATATAAAGGGATATCAGGAGCAATTAGGACATGGAACACATTAACAGACTTGTGGACAGGAAAAGGACTTGTGAACAAACAAAACAATAGCATTGTGGGATGTGAAACAGATAATGTCTATTACATTAAAAATTAAAGAGGTTTATACAAATAAAACTCATGTAACCAACAGAAGGAAATCCGAAAATTGGGGACATTTGTAAAGTTAAGTTTCTCAAATACATGTCTCATACCAAATATATGGAGAATCCTGGTAAACTTTGCCAACTGATAAATAGTCCAAGGATAGGACCAATTTGTTGAAGGAATCAAAGCTCTGTGTGATCACATGGAAAAAATGCTCTAATTCACTGGCAAACAGAACAAGGCACATTCGGACAACTCCGAGATATCATTTGAGAAATCAACGACTAAAATGAGAGGGAAAAACAGCAAATATTGGAGGGAACGTGGAAAGTTGGGACACTACTATACCACTGGTAGCACTGTGAGCTGATCCAACCATTGTGGAGAACAATTTGGAACAGGTGCCAAAAGGCATACTTTGACTCAACAACACCATTAGGTCTTTTTCCAAAAAAGATAAAAAGGAAGAGTCTATATTCTGAAATACTCAGAGCAGCTCTTTCTGATGGCCAAAAACTAGACATTTTGGGGACGGCTGCCATGGGGGAATGGCAAAACAAGCCGTGCTCTGTGAGTGTGATGAAATACTACTGTGCTGTAAGGAACCAGCTTAGAAAAACCCGGAAAGACTCGCACGGCATGACGATGAAATGAGCAGGACCGAGACGAGGTTGTTTGTACACAGGATTACCGTCCAAAAAGGAACTGGGGAGAGCCAGCACTCATACTGACTGTGAAGGACCCACGAAGGAGCATGCTCTCTACCCCGAGAAAGCATCGACAAGCAGCAGTATGCACGGTATCGTGTGATGTGTGTGAGTGTGTATGAGAGTGTGTGTGTGTGAGTGTGTGTGCGCGCGCGTGTCCTCACATAAACATGTGCCAAATAGTGGCTTTCTGGGGTGGGGCAGGGAAGGAAGGAGACAATCTGCGATTAAAAAAGAACGTAACCAGGAATACAGGAATAAGAATAAGTGACAGAAGAAAACAGCCCCCCCCAAGGAGGACGGCCCACAGAGGAGAGAGAGTGTGTGGGGGCATCTAGCAGCTGCCCCCCCCAATGCAGGGCCCCCACGTTCGGCCCAAGGCTTCCTGGACAAGGCCGGCAGAGCAGAATGGGGACGTCCCTGGGAGCACTTGCCCGCCCGCTCCCTGCACCCCACCTCTCACCACCCTAGGAATGACGACGGGCACCGAGGAGGGTCCGCAAGCCTGGCCCTCCCCCGACTGCCTTGGTCTGCGGCCACCCTCCTCCTCCCGGGCTGGCAGCCCCCACTCACCTCCACCTGCCAGTTTCCCAGCTGGTCGACGTCTTTAATGTACACATGGTAGTGCCCTCCGTAGCAGCCGCCTTTGTGGATGATCACGGAGAAGAGGTCATACAGGTACTCCGAGTCATCCAGCTCGCTCTGAAGGGGGACAAGGACAAGGCACCCTGAGCGCAAGATCTCGAGGCCATCCAGCATCTCCCTGCGGCCACAGGAGGGTCAGAAGCCCGAGAGGACAGAGACGGCCTCTGGCCAGAGTCGGGGGGCCCAGGCCAAAGCCGGCCCCGATCACTCGGGGACGAGCGCTCCAGCTGGGCCCACCTGCGCCGTAAGGTGGGGTAACGAGCACCGGCCCCGGGGCCGCACAGCACAGACGGCACAGAGCTACAGCACGCACCTTCCCCGGGGCATCTGGGAAATCTGGGGACCCTTCCCCAACAGGAGGCTGGACTTCAGGAAGCACAATGTCGCTTTTCCCGAGCCTACAGATCCCCAGGGTGAGCCCCCCGACCTGGATCTGCCCCAACAAGTGTTCATCCGGCCTTCACTCCCGCAGCTCTGGCCCTAGAGCCGCCCTCCAGGGTGGGCAGGCCCTTCAGATTTCTCTTTCTTGGAAACATCCGCCCCAAACGTTTAGAGAAAGATTTAATTTCAAGTAGAAAGCACTTTTTATGAATCTGGCCGACCACGGAGAGGAGGAGCAGAAGCACTGCGGGCAGAACAGGGAAGCTGAGGCCGGAGGGCTCCGAACGGGAAGGACCCGGACGGTGGGCAGCATCCTGGCAAGCTCCCTGACACCCCCCCATTCCCAAGTCAAAAGGCCGGGGGCAATTCCATGACCACCGAGACCCCGGGACCCGCGGCCATGAGAGCTGAGCCTCAGACGCCAGAGAAGGGAAGAGCGTGACAGCCAGCCCGTGACGCCGACGAGGGCTGCCCAGATCTGCCCAGCGGCCGGGCGCCCCAGCTTCTCTCGCTGGGCAATGCCCGTTTCACAGATGGAGGCGGAAGCGGACCCGGGGAAGGAAGTGGCCCGGAGTCTCCCAGTGGGAGGCCGGTCTGAGGCCTTCCCCACACCAAGTCCTCTCTTCCCTGCCTAGACCTGAAGGGAAGGGGGCAACTCCACAGGGGGCTCATCAGGGGAGCGCCCACTTTGTTCCGTGCTCCCCCCTGACCAGAGGCCCACTGACGGAGCCAAAGGGCCTCCAGCAGTCACCCGCCGCAGCAGGACCACGAGCGCATGGGGGGCGGGTGGGGGGGTGCGGCGGGGGGTGGGCGCGTCCCCCCGCCCTCACGCCCCAGGAGCCCCGAGGGACCAGCAAACAAGAGGCGCCCACCTGCTCGCAGAAGGGCTTCAGGTCTATCTGCAGAGGGAACGTGTAGGAGCCCGTCTCCTTGTAGCGCTCCCGCTTGGCAAAGTCAAAGTTAAACCTCAGCAGTGAAATGGTCAGGAAAGGCGGCAGCTTGCGCAGGCGGGCCGACTGTGGAGACAAAAGCAGCAGGAAGGGGGGGTGGGGGCGGGCACTGAGCATGCGCTTCTGAGCACAAGTACGCCCATGAGTGCGCACCCTGGCACATGTACACACGCACACACATGCACACACACACACACACACACACACACACACACACACACAATGGGGACTGCAGACCACAGGAACGCCACAGAGCAGAGGACCTGCGGCTGACCCAAAGTGGGCCCAGAAGGGCCTCCATGTCTCTGTCCCTCCACCTTTTCCTCCGCCTCTGGCCAGCTGCCCCTCCTCCACTCTGGCCCCTGAGGGCCCTGAGTCCTTGGTTTAGAGGTGTACGGGGGGGAGGGGGAGGGATGGAGAACCCCGGAGCTGCCGAGGGTCCCGGGCATTTTGAGGTTCAGAGGAGACCCCTGAGGTCCGGAGCGGAGACCACACACTCAGACCACGCACTCAGGCCAAGGTCATGAGACTGAGTAAAGAGGGAGGGGAGCAGGGTGGGCAGCAGAGAACCGGCTTTAAGTCGGTCTGTGGGGTCGGGCCGGCAGAACCTCCGAGGGGCCCATGCCACGTCCCCACGGACAGCCGCCCTCCCAGGACACCCCATGGAGGGGAGACCCCAGCACAAAGACCGTCCCAGCCCATTCCCCCAAAGCCGGTCCTTGGTTCTGCCGGACGAGCTCAGAGGTGCTGAGGCCCCAGACGGAGGCATGGCCCAGCAGGGCCTGACTCCGGCCCACTCACGCCCCCTGTCAGGTGGCCGGCGCCGCCACCCTCACCTTGGTCGCACAAACGAGCTTGTCGCAGGTTCCGCAGTGATACAGGTTTTCTGCATCGAAGAACTCCTCTTCCACGTACATGCTCCAGAGGGCTTCCTCAAGGCCGGTCAGGTTTTTGACCGCCACGGTCAGGTCCAGGAAGTCCTCCTGCCCCGGGAAGGACAGAAGTCTGTCGGGGGCACCGGACCGGAGCCGAGCGACACGGCCGCAAGCAGCTTGCGGCAAGCAGGTCCCCAAAGGGCTCCCTGGATGGAGGGGCCCGGAGCGGGAAGGGACCGGCCCAGTGCCCAAGGCCCTCCTGACTTGGACCCCTAGTCGCATCCCCCTCCCTTCCCCCTCCCAAGCTCCCAGCGTGAGGAGGGGTCAGCACTGACTCCCAGAAGCCCCTTCCCACAGTCCCGGGATTCTCCAGCCTGTGGCTCGGCCGGACCCACCTGCCGCTCACTGACGTTCTCGCACTCCTTGCACATGATGTGGTTCACGATGGTGCCGTGGTAGAGGCGGTTGATGAGGTCGTGGCCGGAGGTGCCCACCAGGGAGCTCTCCAGGGCGCTGAAGAGAATCCGGTTCAGCTCCTGCACATCGTGCTGCCTCATCTCCTGCAAGCAGGGCCCCAGTCACAAAGCCCCGCCTTCACTTCCACAAAGCAGGAAGCCTCAGAGACCCCCAGGGGCCCACGTGCCCACAGCACCCCCCCCCACACACACTAGGCTTTCCCTACTAGAGGAAGCACAACAGGCTCATGTGGGTCTCAATCAGACAAGGGGGGGCCGGGAAAACAGAGAAGAAACACAAGTCTTCTCACTACTTGGAGTAATGCACCAGGAGAGCCTTGGGGGACCTACTTCAGTGAACTAGCCATCTGGTAAGAAAGGGCCCACAGGAGAATCTTGGGGGACCTGCAACAAAATAGTTATCTGGCAACAAAGGGCCTGCAGGAGAGCCTTAGGGGACCTGTTTCAATGAACTAGTCATCTGGTAACAAAGGGCCCACAGGAGAGCCTTAGGGGACCTACTCCAACAAACTAGTCATCTGATAACAAAGGACCTGCAGGAGAACCTTGGGGGACCTGCTTCAACAAACTAGTCATCTGGCAACAAAGGGCCCACAGGAGAGCCTTGGGGGACCTGCTTCAGTGAACTAGTCATCTGGTAACAAAGGGCCCATAAGAGAGCCGTGGAGGACCTGCAACAAAATAGTTATCTGGCAACAAAGGGCCTGCAGGAGAGCTTTGGGGGACCTGTCTCAACCAACTAGTCATCTGGTAACAAAGGGCCCATAAGAGAGCCATAGGGGACCTGCAACAAAATAGTTATCTGGCAACAAAGAGCCTGCAGGAGAGCCTTAGGGGACCTGTTTCAATGAACTAGTCATCTGGTAACAAAGGGCCCACAGGAGAGCCTTGGGGGACCTGCTTCAGTGAACTAGTCATCTGGTAACAAAGGGCCCACAGGAGAGCCTTGGGGGACCTGCTTCAGTGAACTAGTCATCTGGTAACAAAGGGCCCATAAGAGAGCCGTGGAGGACCTGCAACAAAATAGTTATCTGGCAACAAAGGGCCTGCAGGAGAGCTTTGGGGGACCTGTCTCAACCAACTAGTCATCTGGTAACAAAGGGCCCACAGGAGAGCCTTGGGGGACCTGCTTCAGTGAACTAGTCATCTAGTAACAAAGGGCCCACAGGAGAGTCTTAGAGGACCTGCAACAAAATAGTTATCTGGCAAAAAAGGGCCTGCAGGAGAGCCTTAGGGGACCTGCTTCAATGAACTAGTCATCTGGTAATAAAGGGCCCATAGGAGAGCCTTAGGGGACCTACTCCAACCAACTCATCTGATAACAAAGGGCCCACAGGAGAACCTTGGGAGACCTACTTCAACAAACTAGTCATCTGGCAATAAAGGGCCCACAGGAGAACCTTGGGGGACCTGCTTCAACACCAACTAGTCATCTGGTAACGAGCCTTGGGGGACCTGCCTCAACAAACTAGTCATCTGGCAATAAAGGGCCCACAGGAGAGGCTTTGAAGGACCTGCTTCAAGGAACTAGTCAGCTAGTAAAAAAGGGCCCATAGAAGCCTTGGGGGACCCGCTTCAATGAACTCGTCATCTGGTAATAAATATGGTAACACAGGAGAAAGCCTGAGGGGATCTGCTTCAATGAACTAGTTTATCTGGTTATCTCATAACGAAGTACATGCAGAAGAAGATCTTGGGGGATCTGCTTAATGAACTAGTTATCTGATGAACTAGTTATTTGGTAACAAAGTATACACAGGAGAGGGCCCTGGGGGACCTGCTTCAATGAACTAATCATCTAATGAACTGATTATCTGGTAACAAAGGTCAAGCAGGAGAAGACCTTGGGGAACATGTTTTAAAGCACCAATCCTCTGGAACGGGCACAACTGAGAACCGAGGGCTGCCCATGGGCAAATAAACATTTCCCAGCAAAGCTCCAGGATGCCCAGGGCTGGAATCTGGAGGGGACAACCAGCATGGAGGCTGGACCAGGTTGTTCACGGCAGAAAAGGGATCAAAAGTCAGCAGCTCCTCAGGGCTCTCTGAGCCTGGCCAAAGAGTTGGGAAAGGACAGCTGTAGGAAGGAAGGGGGTGTCTCTGTGGCACAGGTCCTCTGGGTGTCCTCCAGGAAAGGCTGTAAGATCTAAGCTGGCCACCAAGCCACAAAGACCTGAATGGGTTTTGACGGGTTTCAAATCCCCCCGACGCATCCAAGGTTACTTGACTCAGACTAGAATCTGAGAGACTCTTTAGGCCCTATGTGGCAAAGAGAGTGCCAACCTATACTGGCAGAGGGAGTTCAGTCATCTGGGAGCTCCCTGGTGTGGTCTGCAGCTCACCCCCTTGCCTCAGTCTCAGCAGCCGAGGCAGGACATACCAAAGAGGAAGAAGTTTAAAAACAAAGAAATCCCCCAAGGTGTCCATGGGCCGGCAGCACCGCGCTTCTCCGAAAGGTGACTTTTGTGCTGTTTATTTCCCCCCTCATTTCATAGAAGGGTGAGCAGCCACAAGGCTGGGACATGAAGCCACGGCTCCCGATGCCAGCCTGCTGCTCCCCTCTGTGCCTCAGGAGGAACTTTCTCTGCCGAAGCAGTTTGAAACCACCTTGGCAACACTGAGCGGGCCAAAGCCTTGCCCAGTCTCCCGGCTGGTATGTGTCCAAGACAGAACTTGAACCCTGCTCTTGGGGGCTGTAAAAGCAACCTCAGGCTGCTTTATCTTATCTTCCCTCCACCCCCTTCAAGGTCGCTTTTAAAAGCTGGGCAGGGTTCCAGCCTTTTGAGATCCTTGGGAGCCTCCTCCCTGGCCGTTATTTCTTCTTCCCCCCTTCCCTCCTCGCATCCTTGCCCACACCCAGCCTGGCAAGGTCTGAGCTCCCAGGCTAACCTAGGACACCCAAATAATGTTCCAACGCCAGGCCCCAGTGTGCTGCCTTCCGAGGAAGCCCTCGCCACGTGCAGACATGGTCCTTTGGGCCCTTCCTGGATGCGGCGCACCTGTAGCACTCGGAGCCCCCATCCCCACTCGCCTACCTCGCTGTTGTTCCAGCCGAAGCTGTCAGTGAGGTCTGTGGTGGACGCCGCCTGCTGGTCTGAGAGAAGCAGCTGAGCAAAGAGCCGCTGTAACTGCAGAGGGATGATTCGCACCTGGATGGACGACACACACCCCTCCCCTTAGGCCCCGCATAATGGAGGAAACCGAGCAAAGGCCCCCCCGAGGGCCCACGGCCTGGATGGTCTCCCAAGGGCTCCCACATAAGCAAAGAGGACAAAGTCTGAGTGGTCACAAATGAAAATCAGCCCTGAGCTTCACAAAGCAATAATTTGGCCAGTTCAGCCAAGACCTCTCTTGGCTTCACTTTCCTCATCTATTAAAAGGGGGGGGGGGGGTCAGCCCTACCCTAGAGCAGCTATCCAAGCCTCCCAACCTGGCCCGAGCCTGCAGACGGACGGCGGACCGGTTCTAGGGCCTCAGACGCACACTGCTTTGCGGAGGCCTCCCAAGAAGTGGGCGCCCAGAAAAGGCAGCGGGGAGGAAGGGGCGCCCGTGGCGGGGCACGCAGCGGCCGGTCGTACCAGCAGCAGTGAATGAAGCCGGGTTCTGAGCACGAGGGGTCCAGCCATTCTCCCCACGCTGGGTGGCGCGGGCTGGCCCTCCACCACCCACACCCTGGTCCCTCTCTGCCCCAGGAGATCAAAGGAAGCCGGGCTCACTTCCTGCTCAAGAGCTCGGACCCTGCATCAATCCAGCTCATGGGCAAGGGGAATGACGTTTCTGGGAAGAAGGAGGGTCTCAGACTCAGCCCTGGCTGTGCAGGGACACAGAGCTCTGTTCCAGCTGCTCTGGGGGGTCAGCTGTGACATGTCCCCTCAGCAGCCCGGCCTCCACACCCCCTTCAGGGAGTGTCCCCCTCAGCCTGAGAGTCTTTCTCAACAGCGTCGCCAACCCAGAATAAAAAAGCAGGAGAAGCTCACCAGCTCCCTCCGGCCCTGACACTCTGGCAGGCGACGGGGGAAAGCCCAGGCCGGAAGGCTCCGGCTCGGAAAACACCGCGCATGGGACAAGAGGGGGAGCCGGGGTGAGTTTACAGGTGAAACTTAGAAAATTTCCCACACGGTTCTGGGGCTGCTGAGAAACCGCTGCGGCCCGTCCTCCCTGGGAGCCACCGGGGAGCCTAGAAGAGACCCTGGTACCTTCGCATTGGGGTCATCCTTGTCCTCTAACAATCCAAGCTCTTCTGGATCCAGGGCAAACAAAGCTTCTGCAAAAGCAAACAAGAAGCGGGTCACCTTGGAGGCATGGCCTGTTTGAGCCGTCTGCCTGTGGCCGGGAGGAAAAAGGGATGGAGGTGGTCTCGCCCTGGCCCTGTGTGGCCACGAGACCCAATGCCAAAAACAAAACCTTCAAAAAGCCAGTGGGCAGTGAGGACGCAACCTGAGAAAGAGAGGGGTGGCCATTGGGAGGGTCTCCAAGGGCTACGTTCTCATTTGTCCCCAAATCTCGGTGGAAGAGCATCCCCCGTGGGCGCCAGGCCTGAGCCTCCAGCTAGAATCCCAGGCCCGTCCGACTCGGGACGGGGGTGGCCGAGGAGCCTCGGCTCATTGCCCCCACGGCACCAGCAGCAGCGATCCCGGCCCTCAAAGGACCACGAGACCCGAGCTTCTCTCTGCCAGGGTCTTGTCCCGGCCCCGAGCCTCAGACGGAGCCCAGGACTGCCAGTGACTCAGGCGTATCCGTCAGACTGGGCTTCCCCTCGACAGCTAGCACGCAGGGAGCGTTTCGACGCACACGAGGCACGTAATAAATACCCCTGCTCTCACTTGATGCTCCCACCCACACGGGAAGATGGATATGACCATTATCCCCCTTTCAGAGGAGGAAACTGAGGCCGATGGAGGTGGAGCAATTCGCCCAGCAGCACACAAGCGGCTGTCCACGGCTGGATTTGAACTCGGGGCTTCCTGACTTCAGTTGTGACACCGTGTTATGGGGGCCTCCCACCTGCTTTGGGAATTAATGGGCTGAGGAGGACGATAAAAAAAAGGCTCAGGAAAAGAGTCAGTCTGAAAAGGTGCCGGAACCAAAAACTGGGTTTCCCGCTATCATCACTGAGGTGTGCAGGGACACAGAGCTCGGTGTCCCTGGGGGATCACAGCTGTGACATGTCCCCTCAGCAGCCTGGTCTCCACACCCCCTTCCCAGCAGCCAGGAAACTCCCAATGGGAGGGTGTCCTGGGAGATCCAGGACCACGGACAGCGCTGGGCCTGCCAGCAGTGCCAGGCCAAGGGGGCAAGGCCCTCCCGGCTGCACCGTGAGAAAAGGGAGAAAAGAGGTGCTATAATCATAAAGTGGGGGGGTGTAAGGGGAGGTGGGGGTGAGAATGCCTGTGTGTATAAGGGGAGGTGGGGGTACAAACGTAAGGGGGGGGTAGGAGTGCATGTGTGTAGGTGTGTAGGTGGGGGCTGTGTAGATGGGGGAGGAGGAGTGTGTAAGTGTGAGTGTGCGAGGACTGCCCTGGCAGGGTCTGGAGGGGAAGTGTAATCTGAGGCACGAGGGCCCTCAACGGACATGGGGCTGGTTCTAGTGGAGGATGGGGAGGTCCCCACAGGGCCCGGAGACGAGGCACATGAGCACGGAGTGAGCTGAGCAGGGTCAGGGGCTCCCCAGGCTGCCTGGCCCCGGGGCGCCCTGTGCCCCCCCACTGAGCTCGGGCTCCGGAGCACAATGCCCGCTGCAGGCCCTGCCATAAAGCCGGTGGGAGCTGAGGAGGGGGCGGGGCTGGACGCCGAGGCTGCCCTTCGCCCCCGGCCCGTATCCATGGCCTCCTTCCTGCCGGCCCGACTTGCCCTGCCCGCGGGGCCGTTCAACATCCAGCCCGGGCCCTGCCGCGTTCTAGGGGCTGACCGGGGACGACGGGGACGGCGGCAGCCTGACTTATCCGCCCGGCTCTAGCTGAGAGCCCACCTCGGAACTCCGGGGTGAAGTGGAGCGTCTGCAGCAGGGAGTTGAGGTAGCAGGTCCCGCCCTGGTTCTGGATGCCGCTCAGGTTGGTGATGCCCCGCGGAGGCGGCGGCTCCGGGTCCACGCACTTGGATTTCGTCCCTTTCTCGATGTGATTCTCTGAGATGTAGGGAAAGTCCTCTTCAAACAGGTCCCCAAACATTATGAAGGCACCGGGCTACCCTTCAAGAGACAGGACAGTGACACTCGGGTCCGAGAGGCCCCCCCCGGACCCCCAGCCGGCCTCGAGTCTCTTCTCTCAAAATGGCCTCACGCCCACTCGGAGCCCAAAGTCTCTCCCGCACAGCCCGGAGCCCCCCAGGGGACTGGGGACGATGGGACAAAGGAAGGACAATGGGAGAGGTGACATCCCCGGGGGAGGGAAGTGCCCACAAGGAGATGGGGGTGGAATCGGGGACCCCGGCGAGGCACCAGGGGCACCCCAGTGTTATCAGCAAACGAGACACCGCCCCCCGCGGGCTGCGGGCCCAAAGCCCCTGCGCCCACGTCTCGGGCAAGAAGGAGGAGCCACAGACCGAGACCTCCAAGAGACCTCAGACGCCGAGTCCCATTTCTTCCCCTTTCAAAGGAGGAAACTGAGGCCGGGCCCCCGGCTGGCCGGCTCCATGGGGCGGGCTTCATGCTCCCCTCCACGAGGGGGCCCCCTCTCTGCTCAGAGCAAGCGCCTCTCATTCCCCACGGCCTTTCCCACCAAGCCTCCCCTCCCCCAATTCCCCTAGGACTGCCCAGGGTCCCACCCAACCCTTTGGGATCTCAGCTGCCCATTCACCCCAGACCCAAACACCCCATCTGCCAGCAAGCCCCGCCCCCTCCCTGGTTCAGGCCCCTCCTCTCATGCAGCCTCAGGGCTCTGCTCTGGAGTGTGGGGGTGGGGCCCCCGGAGAGCTTCTCTCCCAGGACTGGGGGGTGGGGGTGAGGGCCCCGGAAGGATTCCCAGGATTGGGGGGTGGGTGAGGGCTGGGGTACCAGCCCCCCCAGATCACAGGGCTAGGAAGCAGGGAAAGGATGGTCCTGGGGGCCCTGCAAGACTTTTCTCCCAATATTGGGGTGCTGGGAGGAGGGGAAAGGGAGGTCCCGGGGCGCAGGAGGAGACTTCTCAACTCTGGGTAACAACGTGTCAACAGGATTCAAAATCCTTGCAACTCTGTTCCCCGCCTTCTCCCCCCAGAAGAGGGAGGCCACTCAGGTGACCCGGGGCGGCCCCGCCCCCCACATCCCACTCACCCCCCCTCGGGCCCCTCTCGAGCCCTTCAGCCGTACCCACATGTCGAGCCGAACCTCCCCCTCCCCGCCCAGGTCAGTGCCCCGGAGCTGGGTTCCAATCCCTCCCCAGACACTCGGCTCCCTCGCCGGCCTCCCCTGTTATCCCGCCCGTGAGTGAGACCCCTGCCCGCTCGGAAGCGGAGACCCCGAGTCCGCCCCCGGACTCACTTCCGCGTCAGTTAGTGACCCCGGACCAGGGGCTTCCCCACTCGGGGCCTCAGTTTCCCTGCCTGCAGAATGGGGGAGGAGATGCCCCGGCTGGCCCGGATCCGGCCCCTGCCCTCCCAGAGAGGCCACCTCGCTGCCCCACCGGCCCCCGGGGCCCGCTCACCGCTAACGCCCTGCCCCCCGGCCCCACGACCCCAACTGGAAGCGAACGAGGAGGGCGCGGCGGAGCGCCGCCATTTTGGTGCGGGGGCGCCCGTCGCCTCGGAGGCCCATGCGCCTGCGCACGGACTACACCTCCCACGGTGCACCGCGCCGCGCGCCCGCGCCTGATGCTCGAAGGACTCCGAGTCCGTCTCGCAGAGCTTCATGGGGATTGTAGTTCAGAGGCCTCCTTGTCGCCCCCTGCCGAGCTGGAGGGAGAAAGTGAAGTGTCCCGGTCCTAGAGCTGCAGAGTAGCGGATGCAGAGGCATCCAATAGAATCTTCCTGCTCCAGAGGGGAAAGTGCAGGCCCGGGGGCCTCTGGGGGGAAAGGACTGGACAGCGCCACCCCGAGAAAAGAGCCCAGGCTCCGGCTTCTTGGAAGCTCGCCATCAGGGGACCCGGGGCAGTGCACAAAAAGTCCCAAGCCCCCAGTTTCCCCTCTCTGGGACCCGGCAGGACTAGAAATCAGCCCCAGCTCTGGGCCCGGGCCCCCTCCCCGGGGCCGCTCCCCTCTGAGCCCGTTCCCCCTCCCCGGGGCCGCTCCCCTCTGGGCCCGGGCCCCCTCCCCGGGGCCGGGCCGCGTCGGGACGCTCTCCCCGGGGTCGGGACGCTCTCCCCTGGGTCAGACTGCTCTCCTCTAGGCCGGGCTTCCCGCCCCGGGTCAAGCCCCTCTCCCCCGGGCTGGGCCCCGCTGCTCTGGGCTCCCTTCTCTCACCCCTCCTGTCTCCTCTCCTTTGGCCCCCGGGATTCATTCGCGCCCATCCCTAGGTAAGGAGCGCCCCGAAGCGCTTGGGGGCACAGCTCCCCTTGCCTGGGGGCGGTTCCGCCTGCCTGGGGGAGCCTGGGAACTGGAGGATTCCCGGTAAGGAGGATTCGGAAGGACGCAGTCGGGGACACGCTCCCAGAGCCGGAGCTTCTGAAGCCAGAATGGTTTGTCGGGATACATCGCAAAACCTGGGGAAGGGCAGGGACTCAGGCCTGTGGCGGAAGGAACCGCAATCAGTCAGTCAGTCAGCCGTCAGCCCCAGACGCTCCGCGGAGACCTGCTTTGGGGTTTTGCTTTTTTTTGACAAACGATCCATTGGGAAAGGGCTTAGCAGCCCCCCCAGTGTCTGCCCGGAAAACACCAGAGTCTAAAATGCCAAAAGAGACGTGGGAAGATGAGCCTCCAGGCCCGGGGTCTCAAGGGGGCCCCACTTGCCGATGGGTCCAGCGGCTCCAAGTCTCCGGCTCCCGAGGCAGCCTGCGCCACCCTGGGACGGCCCCGTTGGAGGAAGTTTTCCCGACAGCGATCTTAAACCCATGTGCCTACAATTTTCACCCGGGGCTCTTAGTGCGAGGGCCAAGAACAAGGTCCACCTCCCACAGGGCTGCCAAGAAGAGACTTGAATGCAGCTTTCCTTTCTGCCCTAAGCCTTTGTTTTCCAGGGAAGAGACCCCGGAGGCCTGGGGCACTGATGGCCTAGTCCTGCTGCTCCCTCAGCCCCAGCTCCATCCTGCCCCATCCCCTCCCCCACCCCCGCCCCACCCCATCCCGCCCCTTCCCCCCACCCTTTCCCTATGCCCAGGGCCCCTTCAGCCCCTGCTGTCCCCGCCCCAACCACCTCACTGCCCATCGGGCCTGGGAGTCCATGTAAGAGGTCCACGATCAGGGCCCTAACTCTTGTCATCCACTGTGTCCGTCTCTCCTAGCTTTGTGTCATCTGAAGGAAGTTCTTCTGATGCCCTTATCCAAGTCATTGGTAAAACCTGCAGAGGCCACAGCCAAGCTCAGACCTCTGGGGGTCTTTTCCCAAACCTTTCTCTGGGTTAGAACCAGCCCAGCAGTTGCTGCCCTTCTAAGCAGGGGTTCTAGAGTCATCTCCTCGGTCCCACCCTCACCCCTCACCTCTCAGCCGGCCCTCAAGGACAGCCCAGGAGCCCGCTCAGAAGCTCCCCCCCCCAGCCCACATTTCAGGACTTAAAGCAAATGGGGAGGGGCCTGACGCGCTTCTGGGCTGGGAGCTGGGGTGGGGGGTGATCTCCAATGTGGAGGGCACTGCCGCTCAGGGGGCTTTTTGGCCACCAGATTATCTGGGGGGAGAATTGTGTGTCCACATTGAGCCTGGGAGAACACTTGAAAATGGGCTGCAGAGCAAAGAACTGGAGGGCACTGTGGCCAGATGGAGGCCCCAGAAATGACCAGTGATGAGGTGGAGACAAAGGTCAATGGGATGGGGTCCTGGAGTAAGACGGTGGCCTTCCCCATCCCCCCAAGCCAGGCCCTCTGGAGCCCCCCACATCTCCGCACCCCCCTCTGGTCCGAGTCTCGGCATCTCCTTTGGCCAGAATCCTCGTATTTGACTGGGCCCTTGCGAGCTGGCGCGAGACAAGCTCTGCCCTGAGTTCGGATTGTCTCTGTCCAGGGGCGGCTTCTGGCAGAGGGCTTCGACTTGGCCGAGGCACACAGGACTTTTGGCAGGTGGCAGCGGGTGAAAGGGGTTAAAATATCTTAAATAAGATATTAACAAAAAGACTACAGAAAATCATCGCCAGGATAATACACCACAATCAAGTAGGATTTATACCAGGAATGCAGGGCTGGTTCAATATTAGGAAAACTATCAGTATAATTGGCCATAAATCAAATGAACAAAAACCATATGATCATCTCAGTAGATGCAGAAAAAGCATTTGATAAAATCCAACATCCATTCCTATTAAAAACTCTTGAGAGTATAGGAATAAATGGACTTTTCCTTAAAATAATCAGTAGCATCTATTTTAAACTAACAGTAAGCATCTTATATAACGGGGACAAACTACAACCATTCCCAATAAGATCAGGAGTGAAACAAGGTTGCCCACTATCACCATTACTATTTAATATCGTATTAGAAATGCTAGCTTTGGCAATAAGAGTTGAGAAAGAGATTAAAGGAATAAGAATAGGCAATGAGGAAACCAAATTATCACTCTTTGCTGATGATATGATGATATACTTAGAGAACCCCAGAGACTCTACTAAAAAGTTATTAGAAACAATCCACACCTTCAGCAAAGTTGCAGGGTATAAAATAAACCCACATAAGTCATCAGCATTCTTATATATCACTAACAAAACCCAACAGTTAGAGTTACAAAAAGAAATTCCATTTAAAGTAACTACTGATTGTATAAAATATTTAGGAATCTATCTGCCAAGGTAAAATCAGAAACTTTGAGCAAAACTACAAAACACTTTCCACACAAATTAAGTCTGATCTAACCAACTGGAAAAATATTAAACACTCTTGGATTGGGTGAGCAAATATAATAAAGATGACAGTACTACCTAAATTAATCTATTTAGTGCTATACCAATCAGACTCCCAAAAAACTACTTTGATGAACTAGAAAAAATAAAGTTCATATGGAAAAACAAAAGGTCAAGAATTTCAAGGGAATTAATGAAAAAAAAAATTAAATGAAGGTGGCCTAGCTGTACCAGATCTAAAATTATATTATAAAGCAGCAGTTACTAAAACCATCTGGTATTGGCTAAGAAATAGACTAGTTGATCGATGGAATAGGTTAGGTTCAAAGGACAAAACAGCCAATAACTTTAATAATATAGTGTTTGACAAACCCAAAGACCCCAGTTTCTGGGATAAGAATGCACTATTTGACAAAAATTGCTGGGAAAATTGGAAATTAGTATGGCAGAAACTAGGCATTGACCCACACTTAATACCATACACCAAGATAAGGTCAAAATGGGTTCATGACCTAGGCATAAAAAATGAGATTATAAATAAATTGGAAGAGCATAGGATAGTTTACCTCTCAGACCTGTGGAAGAGGGAGGAATTTATGGCCAAAGAAGAACTAAAGATCACTATTGACCACAAAATAGAAAATTTTGATTATATCAAATTGAAAAGTTTTTGTACAAACAAAACAAATGAAGACAAGATTAGAAGGGAAACAATAAACTGGGAAAACATTTTTACAATCAAAGGTTCTGATAAAGGCCTCATTTCCAGAATATATAGAGAATTGACTAATAAGAAATCAAACCGTTCTCCAATTGATAAATGGTCAAAGGATATGAACAGACAATTCTCAGACGAAGAAATTGAAACTATAGACATATGAAAATATGCTCCAAATCATTATTAATCAGAGAAATGCAAATTAAGACAACTCTGAGATACCACTACACACCTGTCAGATTGGCTAGAGTGACAGGAAAAGATAATGTGGAATGTTGGAAGGGATGTGGGAAAACAGGGACACTGATACATTGTTGGTGGAATTGTGAACACATCCAGCCATTCTGGAGAGCAATTTGGAACTATGCTCAAAAAGTTATCAAACTGTGCATCCCCTTTGATCCAGCAGTGTTTCTACTGGGCTTATATCCCAAAGAGATACTAAAGAAGGGAAAGGGACCTGTGGCAGCCCTGTTTGTAGTGGCTAGAAGCTGGAAAATGAATGGATGCCCATCAATTGGAGAATGGTTGAGTAAATTGTGGTATATGAACATTATGGAATATTATTGTTCTGTAAGGAATGACCAGCAGGATGAATACAGAGAGGACTGGCGAGACTTACATGAATTGATGCTAAGGGAAATGAGCAGAACCAGGAGATCATTATATACCTCAATGATACTGTTTGAGGATGTATTCTGATGGAAGTGGATCTCTTCGATAAAGAGAGCTAATTCAGTTTCAATTGATCAAAAATGGGCAGAAGCAGCTACACCCAAAGAAAGAACACTGGTAGATGAATATAAACTGCATTTTTGTTTTTCTTCCCGGGTTATTTCTACCTTCTGAATCCAATTCTCCCTGTGCAACAAGAAAACTGTTTGGTTCTGCACACATATATTGTATCCAGGATATACTGTAACCTATTCAACATGTAAAGGACTGCTTGCCATCTGGGGGAGGGGGTGGAGGGAGGGAGGGGAAAAAACGGAACAGAAGTGAATGCAAGGGATAATGTTGTAAAAAAAATTACCCTGGCATGAATTCTATCAATAAAAAAAGTTATTAAAAAAAAAAAAACAATAAAGACGTGCAGTCCAGTTCCCAGATCTGTGAAAGGCAAAAGGAGCCAGACTCCTCCTCGTGGCATTGAAGGCCCTTCCAGGAGGCTCCAAGCTGGCTTTCAAAGCCTCTCGACCTTGGACTCTACCTTCCAGGCCAGACGCTGTTCCCTGGATGGACCCTGGTCAGCCATCCCCGAAGCTGTGTGAAGAAGCCATCGTTCCCTCTGAGGCCCAGCCTCGGGCGAGGCCTTTCTTCTGCCCCACCATCAGGGCTTCTTCTCAGCCCCCAAAGTGACTCCATTTTTGTTCCCCCCGTATATCCTTAGCTGGATGGCCATATGACACCCCTTGGATGAGTCCCCAGGCAGCCCCTTGAGATCCTGAGGCTTGCCCTTAGCCACAACTCTTTTGGTGGCTTCCCTTCCATCTGGTCCTTCCTCTCCCTCCTTCCCAGAGCAAGACCCTGGCCCAGGTGGAACTGTGCTGACAGCCTCTCCAGCTCATCTTGTGGAACAAGGTGGTGCTCAGCCCGGACCCTCCTCGTGGGCAGTGCATCAGGGGCGCCCTGGGGGCATCCCAGCCTCGTGCTTGGGAGGAGTCTGGGTAGGGCCTAGGGTCATCTGGGCTTAACCCTGTAGGGCTTGGCCTCTGTATAGGCCCCGGGCATAGATGGCACACCAGTGACCCCCAACAGGCCCAGAGGATGACGAAGCCCTGACTTGTTCCACCTGACTGAAACATACTGAATTTCAGAGTTTATGAAACATCCAATTCGAGGTCCGAAGGGAAATGCAAGATTAGAGGGAAGATTGGTACAAGAGCTTCGGAGGGGAAAGAAATCCTCATTCCTCTAAGAAAGGGCTCATACAGCTCTAGATTCTTTTAAACCTAAAAAATAGTAATAATGGAGGCAGAACCAAGATGGCGGAGTAAAGGAGCAGGCTCGCCCAGGTTCTCCCCCAAACCTCGCCAAACAGCTTTAAATAATGACGCTAAATTCTAAAGCGGCAGACGTAGAGCCAGTTTCCCAGCCCGGGGTAACTTAGGTCGGCAGGAAAGGTCTGTTATAGCAGAGTGGGAGTGGGACGCCAGCACAGCTCCAGCAAACCAGGAGCAGGCCCTCAGAGCCTCTGGATTGGCAGGGACACTTCCGGAGATCTCATCCCACAGATGGTGAAGGGGTGGAACAGCCAGTCAGAAGGAAAGCCCAGGGGTCTATTTGTACATATGGCTCCTTTCCTTTTTTCTTTTTTCTCTCTTTTGGACTACAGACCTGGTAGTGCTACAGCTAGGTCAGTGGCTAAGTTTCCAACTCCACCAGTAGCGCATTAATGTCCGTTCTTCCCACATTCCCTCCAACATTTGGCATTTTCCTTTTCTGTCCAGTTAGCATGTGGAAGTACCTCAGAATTGTTTTAATTGGCATTTCTCCAATCAAAAGTGAGAGCCCTTTTTTTCACATGGCTATAGATAGCCGTAATGACTTCATCTGCAAACTCTTCATATCTTTTGATCGTTTACCAATTGGAGAACGGCTCTTATTTTTATAAATTTGACTTGTCTCTGTTTTTGAGAAATGAAGCCTTTATTAGAGAAATTGGCTTAAACTTTTTTTTTCACAATTACTCTAGCTGTTTATTCCCCTCCCCCCCATTTATTCTATTGTGTCTCTCCTTTTACCCTGTCTCTCCATTCTATCACACACTTCATCCTCTTCCCTTCCTGCCATTCTTTAAGTTAAGACAGATTTCTGTACCCAATTGAATGTGTATATTTTCCCCTCCATGAGCCAGTTCTGATGAGAAAAAGGTTCATTCACTCCCCTTTATTTCCCCCTCCTCTCCAAGACAAAAGCTTTTTCTTGCCTCTTTTATATATAATTTGCCCTGTTCTACCTCTTCCTTTCCCTTTTTTCCATTTCATTCTTCTTTCACCCCTACCTATACTCCTTCCAATTGCCCCAATAAAAAATTTTATAATGATCATCTTCCCATGTATGAGTTAAGAGTATCATCTTCCAAGTTAAACACTTTAATCTTACTGGTTTTTATGATCTTGTTTGCCTTTTTATGCTTCTATACTCTGGAGTATTGTTTTTGAAAGTCAGATTCTCTACTCAGTTCTGGCCTTTTCATTAAGAAAGCTTGAAAGTACTTGATTTTATTTCCCCTGAAAAGGATTCTACTCAGTTTTACTGGCTAAATGATTCTTAATTGTAATCCTAGCTCCTTTCTTTGCCCTCTGGAACATCATATTCCAAGCCCTCTGATCCTTTAATGGAGAAGCTGAAACATCTTCTGTTATCCTGACCATGGCTCCATGATATTTGAATTGTTTCTTTCTGGCTGTTTGCAATATTTTTTCCTTAACCTGGGAGCTCTGAAATGCAGTTATAATGTTCCTGGGAGTTTTCATTTGGGAATCTCAAGATTGAAGGATTCTTTCAATTTTCCTTTGTTTTTTTTTTTTTTTTTCTCTTTTACCTTCTGGTTCTGGAATATCAGACCCGTTTTCTTTTTTTTTTAATTATTTTATTTTTTAAATTATAACTTTTTATTGACAGAACCCATGCCTGAGTAATTTTTTACAGCATTATCCCTTGCGCTCACTTCTGTTCCGACTTTTCCCCTCCCTCCCTCGACCCCCTCCCCCAGATGGCAAGCAGTCCTTTACATGTTGAATAGGTTATAGTATATCCTAGATACAATATATGTTTGCAGAACCGAACAGTTCTCTTGTTGCACAGGGAGGATTGGATTCAGAAGATAGAAATAACCCGGGAAGAAAAACAAAAATGCAAGCAGTAGACATTATCTTTCAAGAAACTGTTAAAACTGGTCTGCAGCAGGACAAATACAGACAGGCTTGGAGAGACTTACATGAACTGATGCTAAGTGAAATGAGCAGAACCAGGAGATCATTATATACCTCAACAACGATACTGTTTGAGGATGTATTCTGATGGAAGGGGATCTCTTCGACAAAGAGAAGATCTAACTCAGTTTCAACTGATCAAGGATGGACAGAAGCAGCTACACCCAAAGAAAGAACACTGGAAAATGAATGTAAACTGCTTGCATTTTGGTTTTTCTTCCCGGGTTATTTCTATCTTCTGAATCCAATCCTCCCTGTGCAACAAGAGAACTGTTCGGTTCTGCAAACATATATTGTATCTAGGATATACTGTAACCCATTCAACATGTAAAGGACTACTTGCCATCTGGGGGAGGGGGTGGAGGGAGGGAAGGGAAAAATCAGAACAGAAGTGAGCGCAAGGGATAATGCTGTAAAAAAATTACTCTGGCATGGATTCTATCAATAAAAAGTTATTTAAAAAAAAAAAAGATAATGTCTAGGCTCTTTTTTCAATCATGGCTTTCAGACCAAGAATTTTTAAATTATCTCTTCTAGATCTATTTTCCAGGTCAGTTTTTCCAACGAGATTTCACATTCTCTTCTATTTTTTTTCATTCTTTTGGTTTTATTTTGTCTCTTGATTTCTCGTAAAGTTATTTTGTACTTTTTTTCACACATGACTTTTATGAAAATGCTTTGTGTGATTTCACATCTGTAATCTATATCAAATCAATGGGGAGGAGATGGGGAGGGAGGAAGGGAGAGAATCTGGAATTCAAAGTTTTAATAAATGTTGGAAAACTGTTTTTACATGTAATCGGGAAAATAAAATATAAACAAAAAGACTATTAAAATAATATCTAACATTTTTATAGCACGTGTTATGTACTAGGCATGGGAATAGGTGTTTTACAATTACCTCATTTGTTCCTCACAACAATCCTGCAAAGTAGGTGTATTAAAATCCCCACTTTTTTTTTTAATATATGAGGAAACTGAGGCAGAAGTTAAATGACCTGACCGGGTCACACAGTTAATAAGACCAACTCTAGGCCAGTGCTCTATTAACTGGGCCACCTCACTGCCTCAAGACCTATAATTTACTCCTTTCAATCATGTCCAACCCCATTTGAGGGCTTCTTGGCAAAGATCCTGGAATGGTTTGCCATTTCCTTCTCCAGTTTAGTTTGCAGATGGGGAAACTGAGGGAAGCAGGGTGAGGTGACTTGCTGGATTTGAACTCTAGAAGGCGAGACTTCCTGACTGCAGACCCTTCATTATATCCATCGTGCTTAGAGAAAAAAAATAGGCTGGAAGACAAGATGTAGGGGAAAGCTGGTTCCTCCACACCTCCCAGACTTCCAGCTTGCCTCCTGAGAATTGCCCCATGGGGGACATAAGATCTCTCTCCTCCTTTCCTAGTGGGAAGGCTCAGTCTCATTCAGTTTATTGATCGGGCAGGAGACCTCTGCCCATTTTACCAGAGCTAAAGCTGGCAATGCTGGTGGGCAAAGGGGGTTCCCAGAAACCCCTGTGAGTGGGGTAGCTGAGGCGGCCCTCACGGGCGTGTATGGCCTTAGATGGCTCCAGGTCCTCCATGAACCTGAAATTCGGGACAGTGTCTTTGGGACAGTTTCCCAATTCCTGGGCGTGACTTGCCCTGAGGGCAGAGTACAAGCCTTATCTGGCCCCTCCTGATTTATGGCAGAGAGGACCTAGTCACGGAAGGCTCCAGTCACGCTCACTTTCTCTTTCACCCGGGATAACTGCCTAGTCACCTCCCATTCTCTTGCCCTCTCCACCCAGGCTCCTGTCACAGGGGTCACTTAGCTAAGTGAGCTAAGGGGAAGGCACCTCAGGGGCTTCCAGCCAAGGTCAGCCAGGACTTCTGTCCAGACAAGGGAGGGTTTTCACTTCCCAGTCTCCCAGGCACTAAATGACCGATCAGCCCCCTTCAGCGGGATTAGATTTGCTTATAAGATTAGAGACCCGGCTAAAGGGACCCAGAGGCCCCCCCCCCTCGCCCAGAGAGGGTCAGAGGTGGTAGATGTAGAATGGAGGCTGCATAGAGAGGGCCAGATGAGGAGGCCGGGGCCTGGAAGGAATCCATGGTCATCCTGGGATTCTGTCTCCCCTTACCCTGTCCCTCCTCCAGTCTGCCCTCCATTGTCACACACTTCCCATCATCCTTTAGGATGGGGCCCAGTTCATGGCCACGAAAGTGACTACGATCTCTTGCCAGACTATTTCTGTCGTCCTCCTTGCCCCTTCTCTTCAACCCTCAACTGCTTCCCAGGCCGTGCCCCACACCGGCGACTCCCCCTCCCCTGTCATGACCCACGGGTTGGTGAACCAGCTCCCTCTAGAATAGCCTTTCCTAGTCCCTGGTCCTGCCCGGACAAGCCTCGCCTCGGCTCCCTCCGCAGCCAGACTGGGAAAACCCCTGGGACTCTGCTGCCTGAAGCTGCTGCAGGCTTGGGAGACCTTCTGGACAGCCCTGGCCCCCCACAGGACAGTGCTTGGACAGGTCCCTAATGATCGTTCTCCCATTCTCTACCACGGTTCTTCCCGACCTCCTCGGACCTCCTCGAACCCCCCTGCTGCCCCCTGCCCACCACAGCAGAAGCCCCTGCCTCATATTTCACTGAGAATATTGAGGCCATTCTTCTTAGCTTCTTTTCCTCCCCTCCACCTCATCTCAGGCCAGCCAGAAGTCACTGTCTCCTCCTCCATCCCGTCTCGTGAGACCAGGGGGCCCTTCTGAAGTGCACAGGGTACCATCTGTCTTCTCCCCCAGATTGTCCCCTCTAGCATCCCCCTCTCTCTTTCCCTGCTCTTTCCCTGTCTCCTGGCTGCTTCTGCTGCCGTCCTTTTAGAAGCAAAAGGCAGCCTCTGACTTGAGCCCTGACCTCTCCCTTTTATGGGTCATCCCTTGAGAAGCTCTTCTCTAATAGGGGCCCCCACTTCCTGTCTTCTCCCTCTCCAAGCTTTCACATCCAGCTTTAGACATCATCACTTCACCAGCGCGGCTCCTTGCAACAGACACGAGTGCCGGCTCAACGGGCTGTTCTCCCCGCTCCTCCCCCCTGACCTCTTGGGGCTTCGGACACTGGTGATCACTCTGGCTCCCTTCTCCCCTTTTGTCGCCCTCCCCCCACCTTCCTGATCCTCCTCCTGCCTCTCTGACCTCTCCTCTACATCCTTTGCTGGACTCCTCCAAGTTCCACCTGCAGGGGCCCCCCAAGGTGCTACCTTGGGTCCTCTACCCTTTTTGCTCTCTATTTCATTTGGTGAAATCAGCTCCTCTGGAATCAGTGCTGCTGATGCTCTGGTCCATTTATGCAGCTATAATAATAATAAAAGTAATGTAATCATGTAAGTCCGCTCAGCACGCTCAAAGCCTAGATCTCCTTGGACCACCTTTCTCTACCTGCCCTCCTGCCCCAAATCTGACACTTCTGCCTTTTCCCCATGGCCCCGAGACACCAACAGAGTCCCCTCTCCCCTCCGATCCCGCCCCCACTCTGGTGCAGACCTTCACCCTCTCCTCTCTGGATTGTTGAGCTAGCTGCTGGGGGTCTGCCTGCCTCAACTTCTCCCAGCCACAGTCCCCCCTCCACTCGGCGACAAAAGTGATTGTCCTCAAGTGTAGCTTTGACCCCCCCAAACTCCCGAGATCTCCGGGATCAAACAGAAAACGTCCTGTTTGGCCATTCTGGTTTTTAAATGCTCCTCTCCGCATTCAGGATGTTCTGCCTTCACATTAGTTGTGGTTCCTAAAAATCACCGCCCCACGTAAATGCTTTTCGGCTCCATCAGACAATTCCTTGAGAAAACGTCACGTGTAGTACATGGAGTGTATTCCTGGAGGCGGAAACCCTGGGTTCAATCCTCCCTCTGATCCCTACAAGCCGTGTGGACTGCGTGAGGGTCTTCCCCTTTCCCGGCCTCAGTTTTATCATCTTGAAAATAAGGAGAGTAACACTTAACACTTCCTGGCTGTGTGATCCTGGGCAAGTCACTTAACCCCAATTGCCTCAGCAAAAATAAAAAATGAGATTGTATTAGATGGGCCCTAAGGTCCCTTCCAGGTCTGTCTATCATCCCATGGTTTTATGACCCAATTCCTGCCCTCGCACGGAGCTGGCCCCTCCGCTCTTCTTCCCTCCGAGGCCTCTTGTCCTCCCTTCTTCCCTCTCTCCTTCAGGACCTCCCTGATGTGCTCTCCTCCCTTCCCTCTTGGGACCCCAAGTCATATCTTCCACTTAACCCTGATCCTTGACTTTTCGCTAGCCTGGTATCTCTCGACAGAACAGCACGAATGTCTGAGCGCCAGAAACAGCAGCAGCCCCAGCCCACTGGTCCAGCTTTATCCAGGGGCTCAGCCCGGTGCTTGGTGTGTGGAAGGTGCTGAATAAATGTTTTTCCCGCTTGCCTACCTAAATTTCTTGCTTCCTCCCTTTCTCTCTTCCTTTCCCCCCTCCCTTCTTCCCTTCTTTTTTTCCTTCTTCCTTCTTCCATCCTTCATTTTCTTCTTCCCTCCCTTCCTTTTTTCTTCTCTTCCTTTCTCTTTTTCCTTCTTCCTTTCATTTTCTTCCTCTTTCTCTCCCTCCCTTCCTTTTTTCCTCCCTCCCTTTCTTATTTCCTTCTTTCCCTTTCTAACATCTTTCCTTCCTCCCTTCCTCCTTCCTTTCCAGCCTTTCCCCGCCCTTCCCTCACTTCTTTTCTCACTTCTCTCTCTCCCTTCCTATCTCACAACAACCTCCTAAAGTAGTATTTGTCTCATTTACAACCAAGGAAACTGAGGCTAGAAAGTAGTGACTTGCTCAGGGAACTGGATAGGATTGAGACCAGATCTTGGGAGCAAGGCAAGTATTGGACTTGCTTTGAAGGGCACCCTCAGCCCTGCCGGGTCCGTGCAGGCGACTTCACTGTAGCATCTGCAGGTGTGACCCCCGCAGAGTGGCCCGAGTGGGGATGTCCCACCGCCAGCTGACTACATCCAAACGTCTAGAGTGGGAGCCCTCCTCTGTTCTGAAGGACCTGCCCTCCCCTTCCTGGTTTCTTTAGGAGCATTCCCATTCTCCAATAGCTTCAACGCCTCCAAAAGAGTTGTGAGTCTCCCCACTGCCTCCCTCCCTCCCTCCCTTCAATCAGTTGCTACTCCCTGTCGGTTCAGCCCCTATTACCGTGTGCATCTCCCCTTTTCTCTCACAGGAACCGGGCTAGTTCCAGCTTTCACAAGCTGCCAGAGTCACATCCTCCAACCCGGGTCTCACAACTCTGCTCAAGAAGCTGAGTGGCTCCCTATGACCTCTACTCCTCTGTCTGGCCTTGAAAGCCCTAAGCCCTTTTCCCTCTCCTTCCCTCACTCCTTGATGCAGCCGGACCGGGTTACTTCTGTTCCTTCCAAGTCTCATTTCCTCTGCTGCCTCCCCGCCATCCTCCATGCCCTGTGGAGTATTCCCTCATTGTGGGGTCCTTAGGCCCCTCGAGATTCAGCTCAGGCACACTCCTACCTGAAGCCGTTCCTGGCCACCCCCACCCCAGGATTCATTACTCCCTTCCTCCCCCCACACTGACAGAAGAGGGATGCTCTGTGCCCCCACCACAATCACTGGCAGAGATCTGGACTTCTGGACTTTGTCATGGAAAACCGTGCCTGCTTAGCCCTGCCCTGGTCACATCTTCGACCCCGAGGGAAGAACTGGCAGCTGTGGGTAGAAGGTGCAAAGAAGCAGATAGAGACTCGGGATCTTGGCACTGGGAGGGACCCCGGAGGCCATTTCGTACAACCCACTCATTTTTACGGATGAGGAAACAGTTTCAAAAAGGCGAAGTGGTTTGCCCAAAGTCACGCAATTCTTTGTGTCAAAGGCAAGATTAGATTTCTAAAGCCAGCGCTCTTTCCATTGTGCCATATCGCCTCCCCTAAAGAGCATATCTTCAGGAGTAACTGTTCAAATGACGGAGTTGTACCCAAATGGACTGGGCCACCTCTGGAGGGAGCGGGCTCCTGTCACAGGGGTCTTCCGCCAGACCCCTTCCTGGTCTTCTGAGACTCTTAGATCCGGGGCAGGGGGAGCTCTTTCGGGAGCTCTCATTCTCCCATCTCCCCAACTTTGCTTGCCGTTTCCTGATAGATAACGCTCCTCTTCTGAGCCTTTTCTCCATTCAGGCCCTGATCATTAAGGCACATCCTTCTGCATCTGTCCCAATTGGGACCTCCACTTCAGTGATGCCTCTGAGGTCAAATTTGGCCCCCTGTGAGCAAGCTCCCTAGTTCACCTCGTTTAACCTTCGTAGCCGGGTCTTTTCCTTCTGCTTTCAGACATCTGACCGTCTCTCAGATGCGTTTTGGGAATTCCCAGTCCCCTTCCCAAGCTGTGTGGGGAGCTGACCCCGGGATCCACATATGCAACAACTTTCTTCCTTTTTAGCTCGAGACCCTTTGGTTTGGATTCCCCCAGACTCCAGGCCAAAATGGCGTTCCAGCTAGTTTGGGTGCAGCCCTCCCTCCCGTGCAGGTCTCCTCAGACACCATCTCCTGAGCCAGGGGGCCACTTTTCACTGCCATGATGTCACAAACCTCAGTGATGCTTCCTAGACGCCTTCTCGAGGTTTCGCTGGACCTCACTTGGATCGCCAGAACAATTGGGGTAACCAGGCTAGACACACCTTGGGAGCCACTTCCCCAGGCTCCCTGAAAGGCCTCAGTCCTTCCCATTCCTTACCGCAAGTTGGCCAAGAACCTCCTGGATCTTTCCAGGAGGGGCTTATACAGCTTTGTTGTTCTTCCTCGGGCCATTACTGAATGGCCAATGGCAAGAGTAAACATAAAATAGAGTTGGGAGAGCATAGAAAAGGGTCCGATGGAAATGGCAGGTTCCCTAGTGAAACTCGCCATTTACCAGGAGAAAGAAAACACCCCATGAGCTTGGGGCACGCCCTCAGCTGGCAGGCTTAATCCTGAAAGGGACTTAGCCCCGCAAAGGAGCTAGCTGTCAGGAGGAGAAGTGGGGTCAGAGAGATACCACGTGGCATGGGGGAGGAGTAAAGGGAACGACACCCGAAGCAGGGTGCCAGTGGCCCTCTGTGAGCCAGTAGCAGTTTCCTCCTGATCCCAACTGACTTTAAAAAAGTTTTCTCTAAAGGTTAATATTGAACATCCAGTAGCTGGATGGCCCAGGGGATCGAGCACTAAGTCCGGCATCAGGGAGATCTGAGTTCAAATCTGGCCTCAGACACTTACTAGCTGTGTGATGTCACTTCAACTTGTCTGCCTCAGTTTCTTCATCTGTCAAATGAGCTGGAGAAGGGGACATGGCCAATCCCTCCAATATCCCTCCAAGGAAACTCCAAGAGTTGGATGCGATTGAAACAACTAACCAAGAAAAGTGAGCATCCCTACGGCCTTTTACCTGTGGGATTCTCCTGTTGGTGTAGTTAAGGAAATCTCACTTTGAGCAGCCGGCCCCCATCTCCTGAATTCAAGAATGTGTGTCCTCAAGCTTGCCCCTCTGGTCACTCCTAAGGATGGACATGCTCTTCCTCCAAATTGACACTCTGACCTATAAGCAATAAGGGAAACAAAGGCAAAACATGGCAGCCCAAAACAGAAGTGATTCCATTCTCCGATCATGTGGGCCACTGTCAGCTGTTCACTGTTGCTCCGTCCTCCTCCTCCCGTCTAACTTTTGTGTTTCCCTGCTCCTTGCTGTTCCTTATCTAGAAATCCAAGAGGAAACAGAATAGAAGAGAACAGAAACACTGTTTCACTCACTTTTCTAGAGCACCAGTCCCTTCTATTAGATCTTTTATTTTTTAATAATAGTCTTTTTATTTTCAAAATACATAGATAGTTTTCAGCATTCATCTTTGCAAAGCCTTGTATTCCAAATATTTTTCTCCCTCCCTTCCCCCTTCCATAGACAGCAATTAAACCAATATAGACTAAGCATGTTCAATTCTAATTCATATTTCCACATTTATCAGGCTGCACAAGAAAAATCAGATCAAAAAGAAAAAAATTTTAAAACCAGCAAAAAATAACAAAAAGGTGAAAATACTATGTTGTGATCCACATTCAGTTCTCTCTCTCGATGTAGATGGCTCTCTCCAGCACAAGTCTATTGGAATTGGCCTGAGTCACCACACTGTTGAAAAGAACCACATCCATCAGAGTTGTTTTTAAGGAAGCAGGGACCAATTAGAGGAGTTTTCCTGTGTCGTCCCAGCAACCTGTCCTTCTTTACAAAGGTCTTTCCTCACATTCGGCTCAAGGTGATCGACCGTTCTCTTGATCATTCTTAGTACAAAGTATTATTGTCCTTTAAAAGGGATATTACATAAATCTCTGCAAAAGCTGGCTAGAAAACTGGGGTAGGACAAGTCATTAGTAAGGTCAATGTCCCTTTTTGTATTCTTTTAAATCCGACCTTTAACCAGAATAACACTAGTGAGAAGAATTACAGAATCACAGAAATCCAGAGTTACAGAAAAGGAACAGATCTCACAATGGTAAGGTGCTTCCTTCCCTCTTTCCTGCCTGGGTTCATTTTGTAAATGCTTGTTTTGTTGCCACATAAGTTTCTTTTTTCCTTTCTTATTCTTTTTTTTTTTCTGGGATCTATTTTTCCTGAATCAGAGACTGACTCTCTCTCTCTCTTCCTCTCAACAGATTTCTCCTTTTTCCTCCTTTTCCAATCAAGTCATCCTTCCAGTCACCAATGTACTCATTCAGTATTCTTGACTTTATGTCTCAGTCTTTGTCTGTCTTCCTTTTATCTCTCCTTCCCTCCCCCTCCTCATCCTTTCTCTCTTCTTTTCTTCTCTTTTCTTTTCTTTGTCATCACTTTTTTCTCCACGACAAGATTTCAAGTCCTCAACCTATAATTTCAATATCTTGAGCCATCATGAACGTACTGATTCTATTACCCAATATAATCTATTCCCAAGAATCTGTGAATGCCAAAATCTAGCCCCTTGTTACTCAGTCCTTATTCTCATTCTTTTTAATGGAAAAAATGTTAATAATGCAGATAAAGCTTAAAAGTAGAGAGTGTGTTTGTTTTAGTAAGAGCTATTTGTTTGATCTTTAGCAGCACACCATGACTGAAATAACCGAACAGTTTTCCAACTGAAAAAGTCTTCAAGTAGTGACTAGATGACCTTTTATTCATTCATTCAGCAGATTTCTTAAGCCAGGCACTATCCTAGGTCCTGGGGATATAAAGACAAATAGGAAATAATCCCTGCTTTCAAGAAGCTTATATTCATTTGACTGGGAAGGGAAAAAAGAGACATAAAATGAATTACACTGAAAGTTAATAGTCTTTTAGGAGTGGATTTAGGTGAAGCTGCCTCCCCAGGACAGTTCTGGAGGGAAGGATCTTCAAGGCAGAGAGAGAGCACATTCCCTGCTTGAAATGATGGGCACAGCCTAAGGCACAGAGGTGATAAACAACGTCCTGTACTAGTTTGGACTTTAGAGCTCATGGGGAACAGGAATGAGCAAACAGCCCACAGAGGTGGTCTGAAGCCAGACTGCAAAAGGAGAGATTGTACTTTTTGTGGTGATAAAGAATTGGAAACTCTGTTGCCTAAAAGTGATGGAAAGCCATTGGCACTTGTGGGGCAGGGAAGTTTCGCAGTCAGCTGTGAGTTTTAGGAAGACCATGTTTGTAGCTGTGGGAAGGGTGGATTAAATGGGGAGGGACTTAGGCGAAGGACAATTTTGTTTTCTATGTTGCAAAGGGAATTATTTTGCAGACATGGTTTCTGAAAGCAAAATATCTTTTTCTTCCCAAATTTTTTTCCCACTAACTTCCATCTTGTGGTTCAGTTGTCCCTTTTCTCTACTTTTTTACCCCATCTTTTAGATGTACTTCTTCGCCTTCAACTCTCATCTTCTGACTTAGCTTATTTACATACTACCTTGTGGTATTGGGCCCCAGATTCCACATCTGTAAAATAAGGAGTTTGCACATAAATTAGCATTTCTATATATGACCAAGAAAGTCCAACAGCAAGAGAAAGGAAGAGAAATCCCATTTAAAATTCCTGTGGACAACATAAAATACTTGCAAGACTACCTGCCAAGACAAACCCAGGAATTACATGAACACTATTACAAAAACTTTTCAAACAAAGTCAGATTTAAACAATTGGAGGAATATTAATTGCTTGTAGTAGGCTAAGCCAATATAATTAAAAATGATAGTCTTATTTAAATTAATTTACTTATTTGGTGTTATACCAATCAAAGTATCAAAAATGTGTTATAGAGATAGAAAAAAATAACAAAATTCATTAGGAAGAATAAAAAGTCAGGAATATCAAGGAAAATAATGGAGGAGGGAAGGTGAAGATAGGTGCCTACCTGTACCAGATCTCAAATGGCATTACAAAGTGGTAATCAACAAAACAATCAGGTACTGGCTAAGAAATGTAGTTGTGGATCTGTGGAATAGATTAGTTACACAAAACACAATACTATTCTTTCACAATCACATACTATAACTTGTTCAGCCATTTTCTAATTGCTGAATATTTGATTTCTCATTCTTTGTCACAAAAAAGCTACTATAAATATTTCTGTGCAGATAATTTTCCTTTCTTCTTTGGTCTCTTTGAGATACAAACCTAGTAATTATATCGTTCAGGGTACGAATCTATTACAGTAATGCTTGCTCTTGGTTTTAGATAGATACTACTTATTAATTTTGACACAGTGGATAGAGTGCCAGGCAGCCCTGGATTTAGGAAGACTCTTCTTGCTGAATTTCAAATCTGATCTCAGATACTTAGTAGCTCTGTGTGACTCCAGACAAGTCACTTAATTCATTTTCATCATCTTTAAATGAGCTGAAAAAGAAATGACAAACCATTCCAATTTCTTTTCCAAAAAAACAAAAAATGCATGAGGTCATAAAGAGTCAAACATGGAAACTACTGAACAACACCACAGTTGTCATTTTAAGAAAAGTTTCACTGATTCCCATGCTTGCTTTCTAAGGTTTTTAATAGGAATAAGTGGTGTATTTTTTTCAAAGACTTTTCCTATATAGATTAATGATTTTTAGTATTATTATTGTTACTTTTATTGATGTCAATTTTGCTGACAGTTTTTCTAATATCAAACCAGCTCTGCGTTCCTAGTATAAATTTACCTAGTAATACAGTTATAATACATTTCTGTAATCTCCTTGATAGTATTTTATTTCAATTTTTTGCATCAATATTCATTAAATTCCTTAAAGAAATTGATCCATAGTTTTCTTTCTCTCTGCTCTCTTCCTCACTGATTTAGATATCAAGATCATATATGTCATAGAAGGAATTTGTTAGGACTTCTGATTTATCTATTTTTCAAATAGATTATATAGTATTGGGATTAATTATTCCTTAAATGTTTGGTAGCATTGGCTTGTGAAAACATGTGTTCCCCGGAATTTTTTCTTAGGGAACTTAAAATGGCTTATTCATTTTCTTTTTCTAAGATAGGGTTATTTAAAAGTTCTGCTGCTTCTTCTGTTAGATCAGGTAGTTTGTATTTTTGTAAATATGTAGTCATTTCATTTATATTGTCCATTTTACTGTCATTTAATTGACAAAATAACTCCTAAGTGCTTTAATTTCCTCTTTAGTGGTACACTCACCCTTTTCATTTTTGATGTTATTAATTTGGTTTTCTTCTTTTAAAAATCAAATTAATCAATGGTTTATTCTTTTTTATTGTGTAGTGTTTTGTTTTGTTTTGTTTCATTTTCTGCATAAAACCAGCTCCCAATTTTATTTATTGATTCAAAGGATTTTTTTTATTCTCAATTTTATTAATCTGTCCTTTGATTTTCAGTACTTCTGTTTTGGTGTTTAGTTAGAGTTTTTAATTTGTTCTTTTTCTAGTTGTTTTAGTTGCATCTCCAATTTATTGATGATCTCCTCTCTTTTATTGATATATACATTTAGATACATAAATGAACTAAACTGCCAAACATTCAAACTCTACTGCAGAGAGAGCAATTCCTTTGGGTTGGCCACATTGTTTGAATGCCAAATATATGCTCGCAAAAAGACTATATTATGGAGAATTCACAAAGGGCAAGTGCTCACAAGGTGGTCAGAAAAAGCAATACAAGGATACTTTCAAGGTCTCTCTTAAGAATTTTAGAATTGATTGCATTGCATGGGAGATACTGGCACAGGACTGCCCAGCATGGCGCGCCTTCATCTGTAGAAGGCCACAGATAGTGGGGGAAACTCTGAATGAGGTATAAGATCCTTCAGCCCAGAAGGAATTTGCTGACAGTGTTGGGTTCGGCTCCCCATCTCCCCTAGGGACTCTCAGCTTTCCTGAGAAGTCAGGGGGCGGTGACAACCTGTGTTGTAATTGAAGTAGAATGATACCAGGTGGCAATCTACATACAATAGCGAGTTGTTTATGTTGTCCTAGTTGTGCAGTATTTACTTAGCACACGCATATTAGGGTATATAAAGGGGGGAGAACTGGGAATAAACGAACTCCAATTTTCCACCATCCTCAGCAGTCTCCTCTCATCACTTCTCCACTAAGATGGTATGTTTTAATCACCCCAGCATGGGGGCTCTAGAAAGCAGGACACAACATTCATCAGAGAAGTGCTCTATGAGGGAAGCAGAATTGGATTAGCTCAGAAGAAATATAAGATGCACAAAGTTAGAGAAGCCCCCCAAATGTTCATAGGGACTATTTATATCTGACTTGGGGTAGAGCATTCTGAGCTCATATTAATCTGATCAGCCATAGTCAGATACTATGACTTGACTCTAACATAGCGATGTCATTTTGGTCCTCTTCTAGAAAGCATAACAACCAATGCTTCCATGGTACTTTATTAAAATGTACTTTACTGCATCATGGTTGGAAAAGGGTGCATTTAATGTTTCTGTATTTATTTATGAGGTTTAAATGTCCTAACACATGGTTACATGTACAGCTGTGAAAAAGATAGATACCTTTTTGTTCCCAGTTTTCTCCAGAGTTTGTTTCTAGTGAATTTTTTCTAATATCCCATCAATCTCTTTAATGTCTTTCTATTTATTTTATGTATTATTTTATGGTTAGATTTATCTATCTCTGAGAGGGAAAAATTGAGTTTCCCCACTGATTTAGTTTTGCTGTCTATTTCCTCCAGTGATTCATTTAATTTTTCTTTAAGAATTTGGATATTATGCCATTTGGTGCATATATGTTTAATATTGATACTACTTCATTGTCTAAGTTCCTTTTTAGTAACATGTAGTTTCCTTTCTCATCCCTTTTACTTAGGTCTATTTTTTGCTTTTGTTTTTCTGAGATTATGACTACTATCCCTGCCTATTTTACTTCAGCTGAAGCTTAATAAATTCTGCTCCAACTCCTTATTTTAACTCTCTGTGTGTCTCTCTATTTCAAGTGAACAACAGAGTGTTAGATCTTACTTTCCAATTCATTCTCCTATCTGCTTCCATTTTATTCATATTTATGATTACTGTTTTCTTGTTTATCTTCTCTCTCTCTTCTTACCCTGTCTCTTCCCTAAGACCTTTTATTGCTTCTAACCACTGACTTTTAAAAATGTATTCTCCCTTTTATCATTTATCCATTCTCTTATTCCCTTCCCCTTCTGTTGGGTTTCTGTTACTGGTGGAGCATGTATATATTCTTTCCTTTTTGGACCCAATTTAGATGTGAGTGAGTTTCAGGTTTCCTGCCCTCCCCATTTTCTCCTATATTCTGTGAGATGACTTTCTCCATTCTTCGTCTTTGCTTGCTGCTTCTCCTAGAACATCCCTTTTTTTTTACCTATCCATTTTTTTTTTAACATCCCAACTAATTGACTCAGTCCCACACTCTCTTTCTATGTAAACATCTTTCTGCCTGTTCTAATAATGACAAAATTGTTAGGAAATACATGCATCATCTTTTCATGTAGAAAGACAATCTCCCAGGATAATTGTGAGGATCCAATGAGATAGAATTTGAAAGCCATATTAAGCACAGTGACTGATACATGATAGGCTTTATATAAATGTTAGCTATTATTATATAACAAAAATGTACAGATTATGAACAGAAACAAAGAAATACAAAGTTTAAAAAGGGGTCAGATATTTGGGAAACTTTTCATATAAAAGCTGATTATTGGAAACATCTTAAAGGAAATTAGGGACTCTTTAAGTTTAACTATATTAGGTCCTTTATGATTTCTCTTTCATGTTTACCTTTTTTTTGCTTCTCTTGAGTCTTGCATTTGAAAATCAAATTTTCTATTTAGCTCTGGGAATTTTCATTAGGAATGTTTAAAAGTCATCTGTCTCATTAAATAGCAATTTTCTCCTGCAGGCTTATATTTGGTTTTGCTGGGTAGGTTATTCTTAGTTGTAATCCCAACTTCTTTGATCTCTGATATTCCAAAGATCTCTGATCTTTTATATATCAAACCCTCCACTCCTTTAATGTGGTAGCTGCTAAATCTTATGTTATCCTGACTATAATTCTATGATATTTGGGTGGTTTTT
Source organism: Antechinus flavipes (assembly GCF_016432865.1). Lineage (NCBI taxonomy): Eukaryota > Metazoa > Chordata > Mammalia > Dasyuromorphia > Dasyuridae > Antechinus > Antechinus flavipes. The sequence goes on along the minus strand of NC_067401.1, from coordinate 2,526,103 downwards.
TTTTCCTTTCTGTTTGAAGCATTTTCTCTTTGACCTGGGACTTCTGAGATTTGACTTTGATACTCTTGGTAGTTTTCATTTGGGAATTTCTTTCAGGTAGTGAACAGATTTTTTTTCCATTTCTATTTTATCCTCTGATTCTAGGATATCAGGGCAATTTCTTTTGCTATTTTCTTGAAATATGATATTCTTTGATCATGGCTTTCAAATAAAGTTCCAATAATTCTTAAATTATCTCTCCTTGATCGATTTTCCAGGTCAATTGTTTTTTAAAGATATATTTCACATTTTCTTCTACTTTTTCTTTATCTTGAGTTTTCCTTATTGTTTCTTGATGTCTCATGAGGTCATTAGCTTCCACTTGCCCAATTCTAATTTTTAAAAAATTATTTTCATCAGTGACATTTTGTATTTCTTTTACCATTTGGACAATTCTCCTTTTTAAAAAGTTATTCTCATGAGTACATTTTTGTATTTCTTTTTCAATTTGATCAGTTCTGTATTTTCTTCAGTGTCCCCCTTTTAAGTCAAGCTGTTAATTGTCTTTTCTTAATGTCTTCCTTTGCTTTCAATTTTTTTGTCTAATTTTTCCTCTACCACTTTGATTTGATTTTGAAAGCCATTCTTTAGCTCTTCCCAGAATGCTTTTTAGGCTTGTGTGCAATTCACTTTTTTTTCTTCCAGTTCAACCTTTCTATTGAAATTTCACCACAGAAGAAACTGAGGGTCTGAGAGGTAAAAGTAGCTTGGTAGAAAGGAGACACAAGGAGTAAGCAGCAGATCTTCACTCCTTTTTGTCAACACCAAAGCCAGCATCCCTTGAACTAAACTGTGTCATGTTGGCCTTCAGAGAGTCACTGAGTTAGCCCTGGGACTCAGTTTCCTATATCCCTAAAGTAGGCATGGGTTGGATTAAACCATTTCTAAATCTCCTGTCTCTACACTCCGGATCCATTCCCTGCTCCTTGTGGCTCTCCTCAAGTAGGATTTGGGCCCTTTTCACAGATGGTTAGGTAACTGCTGGTGCCCTGGCATTGATTTCTGCCGCCGCTTCCATAGACCACAAAGTATTTCTACAACATAAAGGACTTTGGGCTAAAGTAGAACCCGGCATTACACAAGATTGCAATTGGATTCGTTTTGCTGATAATGCATGTCAGCCATTGTATTTCCTTTATTTCTTTGGACTCTTCCCAAGTGTAACTCCTGCCTCCTTCCTCCTGCGATCATTTCAAAACTAGCTGAGCTCGGGCACGCTGAAGATGCTCTCACGTGCCCACACAGACCCACACGTTCAGAAGTGCGCCCACAGGGTCGGGCAGCGCGAGGCAGACATCAGCCCATCCCCGGCGTCCCCGGCAGCGCCAGCCCATTCGCTGCCCCATTAGCACACGCGTGTGAGTGCACACGTCCCCACACACGGGCACCCGCACTCCCGTGTGCATGCACGCCCACGCGTGTACGGGCAGGGTTCCCCTTGCTGGCACAGCTGAAAAACAGCTGGTGCCTCGGGAACAGAGCTGCTTCTCCCCTTCCCAGCTCATCTTGTTGCCCCTTTTCCCTTCAAGGTACCCTCTGATCTTGGTGCTGGCCGTCACCCTTTTCCCTGCCGGGTACCCTGGGCTCCTGGTGCTGGCCGTCACCCTTTTCCCTGCCGGTACCCTGGGCTCCTGGTGCTGGCCGTCACCCTTTTCCCTGCCGGGTACCCTCGGCTCCTGGTGCTGGCCGTCACCCTTTTCCCTGCCGGGTACCCTGGGCTCCTGGTGCTGGCCGTCACCCTTTTCCCTGCCGGGTACCCTGGGCTCCTGGTGCTGGCCGTCACCCTTTTCCCTGCCGGGTACCCTCGGCTCCTGGTGCTGGCCGTCACCCTTTTCCCTGCCGGGTACCCTGGGCTCCTGGTGCTGGCCGTCACCCTTTTCCCTGCCGGGTACCCTCGGCTCCTGGTGCTGGCCGTCACCCTGACACCTTCTGCGCTCTGGCCGTCCCCGTGCCCGAGTGCTCTCCCTCCTCATCTCTGCCTCTTGCCTTCTCTGGCTTCCTTCAAGCCCCAGCTAACATCCCACCTCCTCCCAGAAGCCTTCTCTGGTGTCCTGCCCTCTCCCTGTGGGTCATCTCCAAATGATCTTGCTTGGACGGCATCGGTTTCTCCTCGCCAGAATGGGAGTTCCCGGAGGCCGAGCCGGCTTTTGCCTCCCTTTGTAGCAAGTCTTGGCCCAGTGCCAGGCGCTCAGCCCGGGCTCGATACCCGCTCGCTGGCTGCCGACACGCCCAGGGCAGGGCCGCTGGCATCCCGCTGCGCCCCCTCCCCACATTTCCACGTGCTTTGCCCTTTGAAAGCCCGGCGGAGCCGCCTCGAGGCGCTCGGCTGCGTGTTACCCAATGCCTGGGTCGGGGCGTTCGTGGACTGTGATCCAGCCCGGGGCTGGAACGGCTCCTCCTCGGATGATTAAAGGCCATTTGTAAGTGCGCTGATTAGCACATGCGATTCGTCAAACATTGACTAACGCCATCGCATGGCCGGGCACCCTCCCTTCCTTTGAGCAGCCTTCTCTCCACTCCCTTTCGGGGCTCCCACAGCCACAGGCTTCCTCTGGGCTCCGGGTCCTAATGGCTTGTCTCCCGCAGCCTCGCGGCCTCCTTCCCCTCTGGACCTGGCTCCTGCTGGCGGGCGGCGCGGCCGAGGCCGGCAAGCTGCTGGTGCTGCCCATGGACGGGAGCCACTGGCTCAGCATGGGCATGGTGGTGGAGAAGCTGCACCGGAGCGGGCACGAGGTGGCCATGGTCATCCCCGAGGTGAGCTGGCGGCTGGGCAGCTCGGTCCCCTACACCGTGAAGACTTACAAGCCGTCCTACACGCTGGAGGAGTACAACCAGGTGTTCCGGAGGTTCGCGGACAACCAGTGGGACGACATCCGCAAAGACTTGTTCTCGGCCATGAAGAACCCCAACACCACCGTGTTCTTTGAGTATCTTTTTTCCAACTGCAGGAGCCTTTTCCAAAACGCCGAGCTGCTGCACTTCATAAGGGAGAGTGCGTTTGACGCCATCTTCTTCGATCCTTTCGACCAGTGCGGCTTCATCCTGGCCAAGTACTTCTCCCTGCCGTCGGTGGCCTTCACGAGGGGCCTGTTCTGCCACTTCCTGGAGGAGGCCACGCAGAGCCCCAGCCCCCTGTCCTACGTCCCGCGAGGGATGTCGGGGCTCTCGGAGTCCATGACCTTCGCGGAGCGGCTGCGGAACCATTTCTACCACGTGCAGGAAGTGTCCCTGTGCCCCCTTTTCCTCCAAAGCCCCGTGAGCATTGCCAGCGACATTTTGCAAAGACCCCTGACCGTGAAGGAGCTGTACAGAGATACAGACATCTGGCTGCTGAGGACAGACTTTGTCTTCGACTACCCCAAGCCCTTGATGCCCAACATGGTGTTTGTCGGCGGCATCACCTGCCATGCGTCCAAGCCCCTGTCTGAGGTGAGTCCCCTTCCCTGGTACAAGCTGGCTGGCTTTGGGGGGAGGGGGAGGCGGAGGAGGAGGAAGAGGAGGAAGGCTTTCTAAAAGCCTTCAGCTCACAGTTGTTAGAATTTCCTCAAAAACCATCATAATCTTAGTGCTCATCAAAGTAGCTAAGATTTCAATCAACAGACATTTATTAGATGCCTACTGTGTGCAAGGCACCATGCTCAATTCTGGGGGTGCTAAAAGAGGTGAAAGTCTGCTGTGGGGGGGGGGGGGGCGCACGCTAATGAGTGTGCAAAACACTTGACAAATATTTCCTGTGTTGATCTTTGAGTCTGGGAGGGAAAGGGCGATTGTTATCCCTTCTGCAGATGAGTCTTCCTGCCTCCAGACTCAGCACCCTACCCACTGTGCAATCCAGCCGCCCCAAATTGGGCGATTAGGCAATCCTTAATGAGAGACAAAACCTGAGAACCACAAAGATCTGATTGTGCTCTGTTTCCTACGCCTGAAAACAAGATTCGACTTCTCTATCCTGGGGCTCAGGGGCATCAGGAGCTCCTTCCCCTTTCTCAGAACCAAGCTGTTACTTGGGGGAGTTGCTCGGGGCCCCAAGGGACTCGGACCCCCAAGGGACTCGGACCACTCCGCGGCCTCCGTTCCCCATAGCTGCCGGCTTCCCATTAGAATAAACCCTTCGGGAGGGCCAGCTTGTTGTTGCGGGAGCCCAGCGCTTCCAGGATGGACGCTGGGCTTCCTGAGGGCTTCACCAGCTTTCATTCATTCCCCAAAGTCACCCCCGAGCTGTCAGAGGCAAGCGTGGAGCCCCTAGTGGCCAGACACCCAAGCGGCCCACTCCACGCCCCTGCCCGTCGGATTTATCACCGCCTTTCCTTGTGATTATGGAGCTGTCTCACGAATAGGAAACGAGGATAGAGAAGGTGAAGGGAAGCAGAAGGGGCCAGCCTGGGAGCTAGAGAGTGGGTTCTGTCCCGGCTCGGCCACTGACCCGTTGAGTGACTTACCTTCCATTTTATCTTCCACTCCGTTTACATGTCTTCCACATTGGGCCAAGTCACTCTAAGTGGAGAGGAGACTGAGCCTCGTTTTCCCCATCTGGAAAAGGAGGGGGTGGGATTGGATAGATGCTGAAATCCTTTCCTGCTTGTGATCGACGATCCTCTAAACCGAGGTTCAGTATGTCCTCTGGAGGACTGGCCCATCGTGGAATTATTTTTGTCCGCGGAAGCTCAGACGAGTTCTTCAGCTCGGAGAGCTGCCCAAGGGCTTCGGTTTCCTTCTCTATAAAATAAAGGGCTCGGGCCCCGGGCAAGGAAAGAGCTGGGCTCGTCAGAGGACCTGGGGGCAAATCCCAGCTCTCTCCTTTCCTCCCCATCTCCCCTGGGCTAGTGACTTAATCTGTCTGGGATTTATGAAAAGAGAGATTTGGAGTAAAGACTAAACCTGTGGGCCTCCAACACTGGCTCTCTAGTCCTTAATTCTCCTCCGCTTACAAACATATGACGCTGTTGGATTGAATGATCTTGAAGTCCCTAGCTGGAATTTCCATCGCCGCCTCAAGCAAGTGAAACTCGTTTTTCTGTGTTGTTGGCTGAGGGGGGCAGTGCAGAAGCCAGGATTCACGCCTGCCTCCTCTCTTTCACTTGCTCATCTTGGAAGGCCTTGAGGACTCCCCCGAAGAAAACTCAGCGGCTGGCGGAGCCCCCCAAGAGCTCCCCCAGGCGCTTGATCCCTCACTATTGGGTCAGTCCAGGGCTGGGCTCTAAAGTCCCTCCCCTCTCGAGTCTCCAAGAGCTGGGAAGAAAAGACGGAGAATGACCGCTCTTGACTAAGTCTTCTTTAGTTCTTGTTAATCCCTCCCAGGCAACTTTCCCTTTCGTGAAACACTTATGGGGGAAAAAAGGGAATGGAGCCCTTTTTTGGCGTCTGTTCAGTAGAACTGAGAATGTGACCTGACTCGGGTAAGATGGCAGCATCTGTCAGGGCTTCACTGACCCCCTCAGTTCTCATGAATTGTTACAAAGTCGTAGGTAATGGGGAGCTACTGATGTTTATTGATCAGGGGAAATGACAGGCTCACTTTAAAATCACTTTAGCAGATGAGAAGAAAGTGGTTAGGGACAGTTGAGGCCGGGAGGCTAATTAGGAAATGAATACGCTTGTAGGTAAGAGGTGAGCGCCCCGCCTCCTCCTCTCGGACTCTGAGCGTCTCCAGTTTCCTTAAAAACTAAGTTCCAGCACCATTGTCTGCTTTCCCAAAGCCTTTCCTGAGCTCTCAGCCGCCAGCGCTCCCCTTCTATGAGAAAATGACCTCATGTTTGTGTATATTTTTAGAATACACGTATATGTGGACCTATTGTTGCCCAGATAGAATATAGAAGGCAGGGCTCACTTCATTCTTTTTGCTTCCAGCTTTAAACCCGCGATTCATGACTTGGGTTTACATATCTCCCACTCATTATCTGTGTGGTTTTGGACAAGTCACTTTAAGTGGAGAGAAGATGGAGCCTCGTTTTCCCCATCTGGAAAAGGAGGGGGTGGGATTGGATAGATGCTGAAATCCTTTCCTGGTTTTGGGTGATGATCCTCTAAAGCCACGTTCAGTATGTCCTCTGGAGGACTGGCCCATCGTGGAATTATTTTTGTCCGCGGAAACTCAGTTTCCCAAGCTTGGAGAGACTGTGAGCCATCCCTGACCTTTTGAAATCCTAGGTTTGAAGTATGGGTCCTGGAAGCCTCGGCAATGTTCATCCCCTTTCTGGGTCTCAGTTTCCTCGTGTGTAAAATCAGCATTTGGCCTTGATGGCCCCAGGGTTCCTTTCTTGCTTCCCAGTTTAGAGAATTCAGGCTTCCCTTGATTAACTCAACTTTGAGGGACTCAGATGCTTGGTGAGCCTCATGATGCAAACTAAAGCATGATGGAGAGGGGGGAAATGGCACCATTTTTTTCTGTGAAATTCCCAGCCCCTCCTCTTAGTCCAGGTTTGTGTGGCAGAAAGGGGTGGATGCTCAGCTCTGAGCCTTGGGTTTAAGTTCTGCCCCAACACTGAACAGCCACATCACCTCAGGGAAGGCCATTTCATCTCTCATAAGCTCGATTTCCTTTCCTGTAAAATGGGAACAGTTTTATCTAAGGCTCTGACTTGTGAGGGTTGTGGTGAAGCTCAGCAGGGATTCTAAGCTTCGAAAGATCATTAATTCATCCTGTCAACTAGTCAGTCAAGGGTCAAAGCAATGAGTTAATCTGTGGCCAGCTCGATTGGGTGAGAATCTCAGAATCAAGCTCCCAAGTGCGTTTAATGATACAGCTCGGATCAGAGGAAATGGCTTGAGAGAAAGCCTCTCTCCTGCAGTGGGGGGCCAGGTGGATGCGGGGAGCAGGGAGGAAGGCTCTGTAAAAGGGAGGGTGAGAAGTGCCCCAGAGCTGGGAGAGCTTGCGCCTGGCCCTATGAGGAGCTGCCTGTCTGGCAGAGGATGCAGAGAGGAGCGCTGGTCGTTGTACGGGAAAGCTGAAAACACAGAAAAAAGGAGATGGGGCTTGTGATGAGGGGCAGGGAGCCAGGAGGGAGCTGGATTCAAGTCCTGTCTCCATCACAGCGGGGTTGCGTGGCCCTGGGCGAGGCACTGGACTTCTCAGAGCTGGAGATGGCAAAGAAGGTACCAACCCACATTGGCAGAAGGGGTTTTCCCACCTGGGAGTGAAATCAAAGGGGAGCAGTGTCGTGAAAGAAACCAAGACAGATCCCAGCTGACAGTGTGCACAGTGTCCTTAAGCCATGGCTCCCACTTCTACAGCAAGGGCAGAGAGGGTCATTCTCTGCTTCCCTCCAGGACCAAGACAGCATCTACATAGTGCTTTAAGCTTTGTGGTCAACAATCAACAAACCCAAAGGGTACCCAGAGCCCTGCCTGTCCCACGGGGCTGAACGGTGACGCTGGAATGAAGTGATTTATGGGAGACCCAACAACGGTGGGAGATTAAGGGATCAGGGGCCAGGTGGCTCCTTCAGTCTCACTAGTCCAGGCTTGCTGACAGCTAAGCACTCAGTGCGTGGGTTCCCAGGGTTCTGTGGGCTGGTTCTCAGCCCCACCCATCATTCCCATGGCTTCGCTGCTGGCCCCAAGCAGAGCGCTGGGCTTGCACGCACTGGGCTTGCACGCACGCTGATTCTTTTGTGGCCCATTGTAGAAAATTTCCCAGTGAGTCTGAAAACAGGAAAAGTCAAGCTGCTCAAAGGTCTGTCTCTACCCAGAAAACTCAGCTATGGAAAATGACAGCTTGGAAGGCTCTGGAGGGAGAGGCTCACCTCTAACAAATGATTCCAAGGAGTAGCTATCAAATGATTTCCAATAGGAAACTACTGGCAGCCCCTTGCAGAGTGCAGAAAGGGGGAAAGACATTTTCTTCTGTTTGTCAGGCACCCAGTTTCTTGCACTGATGAATTTCTCAATTTTTTTAACCAAAACCAAATCATCTTTAAGAAAACAATATCTGGTGGCCGTCCAGCATAGTAGCCACTCCAGCCGGTTTTATATCCATCACAAAGATGTCAGACGCCTCGTATGTGGTCTTTGTCCATAAGGGGTTGCCCCAGCCAAGGCTGGGGACAGAGCCCTGTGACTCAGCATTGGAGGCACTCCCTGCGGTGGAGGCTTATCGATAGGCTCTGTGAGTGTTGAAATGCGGCACATTTGTTTCAGGCGAGGTCCATGTTTACCAATAGGACTCTGCATACCCAATCAAAAGCAAATATTAGTCTGTGCCCTTAGGCTCACTTGGAGATCAGGCTCCTCCAGAACTTTGTGGAAAGGGAAGAGAGAATTCTCTTTATTTCCAAGATGAGAGCTCCCAGTTTTCTCCCCTTGTACTGGGGAATAGGAAGCCTTTTCTGCTTCACATTCTGGGGCCTTGCTGAAAGTAAGAAACTCCTGGTTTTCCCTCAAGATGGGAGTCATTGGCTCAGCATGCGGGATGTGATTGAAGAGCTCAGTAAGAAGGGCCATGAGTCTGTGGTCCTCGTGCCAGAAGTCAATTTGCTCATCAAAGAATCAAAATTCTACAAAAGAAAACTCTACCCGGTCTCCTACTCCCAGGAGGAGCTGAATAAACGCTTCCAGACATTTAGCCACAATCTCTTTGCAGAGAGATCTGTCCTGGACAAAGCCTGGGCCGAGTACAGAAATAATCGGCTGCTTATTGACATGCTTTTCTTCAACTGTGACAGCCTGCTGAAGGATGAGGAGACCATCAGATACCTCGAAGAAAGCAAATTCGACGCCCTCTTCACCGACCCCGCCATGCCTTGTGGCTTGATCCTGGCTGAGCATTTGTCTTTACCTTCTGTGTACTTTTTTCGAGGCTTTCCCTGTGCTTTGGAGCACACGATGAGCAGGACCCCGAACCCCGTGGCTTTCATCCCCAGGTGCTACACTGCCTTTTCTCATTACATGACCTTCGGGCAGAGAGTGATCAACTTTCTGGTGAATGACTTAGAGAGCCTCCTCTTCAAGGACTTGTACACAAAGTACCTCAAGATCGCATCTGACTTCCTAAAGAGAGAGGTGAGCCTGTCGGCCCTCTATAGTCGAGGATCCATCTGGCTGCTGAGATACGATTTTGTGTTCGAGTATCCCAGGCCCATCATGCCCAACATGGCCTTCATCGGAGGGATAAACTGCAAACCGAAGAAAAGGCTGCTACAGGTTGGTGAACTTTGTTTTCTTGGGCTCTTCTGTATCTTAACCCTGCCTAGGACCCCGTCCTGGATGCCCTGGTCAGTGTTGATTGGCTGCTTCCGACATGTATTGAAATGAAAGAGTGGCTGGCACTTTTCCCTGTCACTGGATCAGCCAACTGCCTTGTTACTATTCTGGACAGAGGAGACCCTGGTCTGCTGACCCAGAGGATGAACTGACTGACTGACTGTATTCTGATAGAAAAGGGGATGTCATATCCAACTAAGGAAACAGCCAGGACATTCACCGGAGGAGTGAGGGAGAAGGAAGGAGGAAGGAAGGAATAAAGGAGAAAAGAAACAAGGAAAGAAAGGAAAGTAGGGAGGGAGGGAGGAAGGGAAGGACAGAGGAAGGGAGGAGGACAAAAGGAAAGGAGGGAAGGAAAGAAGGAAGGAAAGGAAGGAGGGAGGGAAGGAAGCAAGGAAGGAAGAGAAGGCACATCAGTTCGTGTAAGTCTCTCCAGGCCTTTCTGAAATCATTCTGCTGATCTTTCCTTACAGAACAGTAATATTTCATAACATTCTTATACCACCATTTATTCGGCCATTCTCCAACTGATGGGCAGCCACTCAGTTTCCAGTTTCTCACCGCTATGAAAGGGCCGCCACAAATATTTTTGCACATCGGCGTCCTTTTCCTCACCTCTTTGGGATACAGACCCAGTAGTAACACCGATGGATCAAAGGGGATGCACAGTTTGTTAGCTTCTTGGGCATAGTTCCACATTGCTCTCCAGAATGGTTGGATCCTTTCACAACTCCACCAACACATTTTAGCTACCTTGCAAAAGAAAACACACACACACACACACACACACACACACAAAACACACACACACACACGAGAAAAGAAGGTTAAAAAAAATGTTTCACTCTGCATTCAAAGTTTATCAAGAATAGAAAGAAATCTTCCACTTGATCTAAGTGGACATTGGTTCTTTTCAGATGAAACTACTGAGAGCTAGAGATTTTCAGTGTCTTATCCAGGGTCACAAAAGTGTGTGGACGACAGTTTTCTGAGATTTTGTCCAGTCATTATTACAACTGTTTTTATGGGGGAGGAGGATGATAAGGATGTAGGAGAAACCAACATGGAAGTACTTATCATGGCGCCACACGTGATAGGGGAGTGGAGTGGCCAGTCAGTGCCCGTTGTTCATTGATTAAATTTCACTCTGTAGAGGCACTGTCTTGGACTCTCAAGGTGATATCAGGTCAAGTTCACAAAGATCTATGAAGTGCCTATTATATGTCAGACACTGTGCAAAGAAAGCCAGAAGCCCAATCCCTGCCCTCAAGGAGCTCACAGTCTACTAGGGGGGATGCAGCATGGAAACAAATGGACGCAAATAATATACCAACAGGAGACAACAAAGAGCACCGACAGATGGAAGGCACCAGCAGAGAAGGACAAGGGGCTGGTAGAAGTGAGCATTTTAATGGAAATTTGAAGGAAGCTGGAGGAGCCAGGAGCCAGGAGCCAGAGGGGAGGAGGAGGACGAGAATCCCGGGCAGGGTGGGCAGGCAGCCTAGAAAACTGCACGGTCCCTGAGATGGATTGCCATGTGTGTGTACAATCAGGGAGGTCAGTGGGTGGAGTGGCGGAAGGAGAACGTCAGAGGCAGGGGGGACGCCAGAGGAAATTTTGGGAAACGGGGCTCCCGAGCCATTAGATCCAAAAGCATGTGGCAGGGAGTAAGATGTAGGAAGACTGGAAAGTGGGGTGGGGAGGGCTAGTGATCAAGGGCTTTGAGTGTGGTGATGCGGGGTCCTCTATCGGGGTGGTAGTGCCAGAGGGAAGGGATGTAAGATGCTTCTGAGGTAAGACTAAGAGGACTTGGTGGTCAGTTGGTAACGAGGGAGAGATGAGTAAGAGCGTGAAAAGTTGAGGATGACACCTGGATGCTTGGAGACAAAATGCTGGTAGCCTTGATAGTACAAGGAAAGTTTAGCGAGACTTTGAGGATGGGGGAGAGAATCCCTTCCATTTTGGACATTCTGAGTTTGTGTCTTTGGGATTTCCTGATGTCCTCTAGGCAGCTGAAAAAGTGGGACTAGAGGTCAAAAAGGGTGTGGATCTAAAGCTAAAAGGAACGTGGCTCCTGCACTCAAAAAATAAATGGGTCTTCGAGATGTGAAGATCCAAGAAATGCTCTCCCTGCGTGCAAGGAGCTGGCGATATTGGACCTTGCAGGGTAGTGGGGAGGGCAGTGGGAGGACGCCAGCTGAGTTCACTATGTTATTGGAAATAGGAGAGAGAAGATTGTGCTTCGATCCTCTCTAGGGTCTGTGCCACACCTTCCTGCCCGTCCTTCAGATCACTCTCTTCCTTCCCTGAGGCATCATGCAGGAGGGCGCTTTCCCAGGTCTTCCTCACTACTGCTGTTTAACTGCGAGACCTTCCTTTAGGCCTTCTCGTCCTTCAGCAGCACCAGAACAGCTTCTAGGTGATCCACTGGCAATCAGAGCTTCTTACCCAAGAGTGGCCCACCTTCTCTTCGGGGCCTCCTGTAATGGGCTGAGGCTTGAGTTGATGCACTGAGGTCCCAAGCACATGAGGCTAAATAGTAACTGGACCATACTCTATTAATATGTAAGCTTGGAGAAAGAATGGCCCCCACCCACTCTTTGTGCAAGTCCTGATGTGTTGTATAGGAAATGACGATTTTGGTGGGTGGAGGCAGGGGAGTGGAAAAGGAAGGGGAGTAGAGACTTTTGGGATTGCCATTGCGACGACCTTTCTGTTTGTTTCTCTTCTTCTTTTTGCTTTTGCTGAGGCAGTTGGGGTTAAGTGACTTGCCCATGGTCACACCACCAGGAATTGTTAAGTGTCTGAGGCTGGATTTGAACTCAGGTCCTCCTGACCTCAGGGCTGGCGCTCTACCTACTGAGCCATCTCCTCCCCTTCTCTTCTTCTTTTTGCATTTTGCTGCTTTCGACAACTTTTTCTGTTTGTTAAGTGTCTGACCTGCCTCCACCCACCAAAATCGTCATTTCCTATACAACACATCAGGACTTGCACAAAGAGTGGGTGGGGGCCATTCTTTCTCCAAGCTTACATATTAATAGAGTATGGTCCAGTTACTATTTAGCCTCATGTGCTTGGGACCTCAGTGCATCAACTCAAGCCTCAGCCCATTACAGCCTCCCTTCCTGGATGACACCTCTTGTACCACCTCTTGCCCCCTGATCCATGACCACCAAATGGTCGACAGAACCCTTTACCTTCTGTGTACTTTTTTTGAGGCTTTCCCTGTGCTTTGGAGCACATAGGGGCTCACAAGGTTGATTTGCAATTGTAGGGTGGAAAGAAGGAGGAATTTGGGGGAGTCATGTTGAGTCTAACGTGCCCATGGGAGCTCATTCACGCTTCATTTAGTTCTGATGTAGTATTTTTTGGCCATTGATTCCCTGAGAATTATAGCCAATTGTCCAGCAACTAACAACACATCCCATTTGTTTTCCAGTTCTTATATTCTAGAAGTAGAACGTGAATCTTTTTTTTTTTTTAAATAACTTTTTATTGACAGAACCCACGCCAGGGTAATTTTTTTACAGCATTATCCCTTGCACTCACTTCTGTTCCAATTTTTCCCCTCCCTTCCTCCACCCCCTCCCCCAGATGGCAAGCAGTCCTTTACATGTTAAATAGGTTACAGTATATCCTAGATACAATCTATGTGTGCAGAACTGAACAGTTCTCTTGTTGCACAGGGAGAATTGGATTCCGAAGGTATAAATAACCCGAGAAGAAAAAAAAATGCAAGCAGTTCACCCTCATTTCCCAGTAGAACATGGGGAGGCAGTGATGCATGGGAGGTGCCCCAGCAGAGAACGAACTAGTGCTGAGGCTGCTAACCCCTGGATTAGAATTGCAAATCTGGCCTTCGCTTGGTGGCCAGGACAACTGGCTCTACTTCTCTGCACCTCAGTGTTGCCATGTATAATAACACTGGTCAGCCTTGCTTCTCAGCAGCTCTGCAGCATAATATATGTGTCCCCTCAATGCCAGGTGTTTAGGTTTTCTGCTGTGCTCATGCTCAACAAGTGTTCAATTCAATTAGCATTAATTTGGTATCCACTATGTGCCAGGCACTGTGCTAGGTACTGGGGCCCCTGAGACAAAACTAAATCCCAGCCCTCATTTTATACCCTCCCACGAAATGAGGTTCTGCAATCAAGTGCTCTCTCTGTCTCTCTACCTCTGTCTCTCTCTCGTGCTCTCTGTCTCTGTCTCTGTCTCTCTCTGTCTCTGTCTCTCTCTCTCCTCTCTGTTGTTTCTCTCTCTCTCTCTCTCTCTCTCTCTCTCTCTCTCTCTCTCGCTCTCTCTCTCTCTCTCTCCTCTCTCTCTCTCTGTGTCTGTCTGTGTGTATGTGTGTTTCTGTCTCTCTCCTCTATCTCTCTCTCTCTTTCTCTCTCTCTCTCTCTTTCTCTGTCTCTCTTTCTCCTCTCTGTGTCTCTGTCTCTCTCCTCTCTGTGTCTCTGTCTCTCTCTGTCTTTCTGTCTCTTTCTCTCTCCCTTCTCTCTCTCCCTATGTCTGTCTGTCTGTCTGTCCGTGTATGTGTGTTCCAGTTTCTAGAGATTCGGCCATGGATGTGCACGTTACTCAGTGTTTCAGATCTGGAACCCAGATTTACATGTGGAAACAGAGCATCAGTAAATATTTGACAAAAGTGCAAACAAGTGGACCATGGAATCTCAAACAATGTGCCCAGTAGCAAAGTACAGATGTCCCAAAGCCTACGATGATGCAGGGACTTTGCTGCCATTTCATAATCGTGGCTTCTTTTGAAGATTCGCTCTCTCAGATAACGGAACATGGGTTGGAGCTAACCAAAGTCTTAACCTAAGGAGCACTTGGAGGGTGATGTTCTCAAAGGAGCACTTGGAGGGTGATGTTTTCAAGCATTCATTCACCCAGCAAACGCTGAGTGTGCCTCTTATTTGAAAGAAGGACCTGGTGCTGGTTGCTCTGGGAAATCCTTGAATCTGAGGCTCCTCCATTTCAGGCTGGAGGCAGCTCAGCAGGAAGCTGCTCAAAGCCCTCTCATTTCTCAGGGAATGTGGGGGGATACAGGGAGGAAATAAGCATCCATAATTCCCAGAGGCTTAGTCAGCATGTGTTACATGCGGCACCTTGCCAGTTCCCTTTCCTATTATTCCCCTTTACAATCCTCATCCCTTTTCCCTTCCCCTCCTTCCCTTCCCCCTTCTTCCCTTCCCCCCATTCCATGCTCCATCCCCTGCAGGGGATTATGTCGATTATGTTGATGCTTGGCTTCCTGCTTGAAAATGCCAGATTTTCATCCAGATTGGTCCGAAAGGTGGATCTGATTTTTAACTGATCATTTTTTCACGGGTGTGTGTTGCACCCAGCCTTGCCTGCTCACCCATTTATAAATCACTCTTCTGAGTCTCTGGAGAAACAATCCTATTTCCTTTCTGCCATCCAGTCACCCAGTGCCTCTGAGGGTGGTCCCTCCCATCACAGAACAGAATTCCAATTGAAACCCATGGGCCACTTCTTAATCAACAAGGATTATATGTCAGACTTGGGGCTGTTCCATAGGTCAGGAAGACATATACAGTGAGATCTTGGGAAAGTCACCTAAACTCTCTCAGGCCTCAGTTTTCTCATCTGTAAGAAGGGGATAATAACAGCTATCTCCCAAGATTGTTGTGAGGATAAGATGACAAAATATCTGTGAAGGACTTTTCCACTTAAAGCACGGCTAAGTGCTTGCTTACTATTACTACTTACTAATATAATTTTTCAAGGATGCTTTTTCAGCTCCCTTGAAGCTGTGAGTCTATAATTCAATGCTGTCAAAGTCACAACATTGGGCTTCTGAATGGAGATTGAGGTCTGATGAAATTGCGAACCAAGAAAAGGACAGTGATGGGAACAGAGCTTATGGAAAGGATGGGAAATACCCAATAGAGAAGACTATGGGCAAACAGCAGCTGCATCCTTCGTGCTTTTTCTCCCTTTGCTTGATATGTGCAGATGCCCTCCACCCTTACTTCAGCCTTGTGGAATCCCGACTCAAAGGCACAGGTCAATTGACATCTGTAACTCAAAGTCTCCCCAGTTGCCCCCTTTCTCTTCCTATGTACTTTGTGTGTGCTTGTCTGGACACATGTGCAATTCTCCTAGAAGAATACATGGGGATTATCTGTTTTTTGTGCTCGTGGCCCCGAGGCCCGCTGTGGTACCTCAGACGGAATAGGGGATGACCAAAAGCATTTGGTCAATACAGCAGTATTGGATCAGATTGAATGGGAAGAGGCTGGAAGATCAGCAGAGATCATGGATTTGAAATAGTCTAGACAAGAGGAGATGAAGGCAGAAATTAGGACACGGGTTCTGGATAGAAAGAAGAGAACAGATGAGAGAGTTGTTGATGGGGCAGCATTGGCAAGTGCCCCCAACTGATTAAATGTTGGGTGTGAAGGAGAGGGAAGGGTCAAAGCTAACTCCGAGAAGGTAAGCCTGAGTCATTGGCAGGTGAAGGGGAAGCCATCACCACAAGTCGAAGATTTTGGTTGAGGGGAGCTCAAGATGAGGTAGGATAAGTAGCTTCAGTGCTAATTCCAATTCCAGTTCAGTTCAGTTCTTCACACACTTGCTAAGAAACTGCTACGTATGAGGCAGAAAGGCTCAAGTCTTCCTCCAACACACTGAATTACAACTTTGGGTTTGTTTCTGACCAAGAAGGCAGAAATGCTTGTGTGAGGAGACACGAAGGGAAAGACTCTTGAGTCATGTCATGTAATCTCATCATCCCTTCATAATCTATCAAGTAAGCAAGCAATAAATCGATATTAAGCACCTTCTCTGTTCCAGGTATGGTGTGCAGCACTGGGAATAAAAAAAAAAAGAAGGGACAGTCCCTGCCTTTAAGGACCTTAAATAAGGTGTAAGAATAGGGAAGCAACAGTCAAGCAAATAAACACAAAACAAGCTCTGAATAAGATAAATAGAAGATAATTAGAGAATGTGTCCACTAAAATTAAGAGAGATCAGTGAAGGTTTTCAGTAATACTTGGAACTTAAAGGAAACCAGGGAGGCTAGTAGGTAGAACAGAGGAGGAAGAGCATCCCAGACAAGGAAAACGTCCCTTGAGAAGATGTCTGGAACTGAGAAATGGAGGGCTTCGTTTTAAGAACAGCCAGGAGACTCGTGTCACTGATGGGGAGAACTGTGCAAGAAGGCTGGAAAGGAGGGGGGGGGGAGTTGGATTATAAAGGACTTTGAATGCCAAGCAGACCATTTTGTATTTGGTCCTAGAGGCAATAGAAAGCCACTGAAGTTTGTTGAGTGAGGAGTAGGGGTGAGATTATTGGTCCTATACATTAGGAAAATCCCTTTGGTGGCTGAATGGAGGATGGACTGAAGAGAGGAGAGATTTGCAGCAGGGACCCCCCCCCCATAAACTATGGCAATATTCCAAGAATGAGGTGATGAGGGCCTGCTCTAGAATGGGGGCAGGGTCAGAGGAGAAAAGGGGGTATAATGGAGAGATGCCACAGAGGTGAGATGAACAGGTCTTGTCAGTACCTTGGACAAGGAGAGGAGTCAGAAAGGGATCCAGGATGGCCCGGAGGTTGCATGAGGTCCTAGGAGGATGGAGTTGCCATCTACAGTATTGGAGAAAATAGAAAAAGGGAGAAGTTTAGAAGTAAAGATAAGTTTTGGACAAATGGAGTTCAATGTGTCTACTAGACTCTCAGCTCATGATGTGTTGGAGATGAGAGAGAGGGGGGCAGGAAGACGTGTTTGAGAATCATCCATGGGACGGTAATTAAATCCATGGGAGCTGATGAGATCAGGGATGATCTGACGTACTCTGTAGACTTTTGGAGAGCAAACTACAAAGGAAGGACCTTACTATTTTTGGAGCTGAACATAGATGACTCAATAGGCTTTGGGGGGATCTTTCAAGAACAAAATTCAGATAGCCAAAGAGGAAGCTAGAGAGGAAGGAGGAGGAGGAGGAAAACTACAGAAAATGGGAGAGAGAAATCTAAAGAGGGGACGCCAGTGTGCCGTGCAGCCGAAAAGTCAAGTCAGACGGGAACAGGAACCACATCATGAGAGAACAAAAATGAAGCTATGTGGGCCACTCATAGGAAAAATGGGGCAGATCCGGTTGGAGGAAAAAGTTAGCCAAACTCCTGGCCAAATCCTTTCCCTTCCCTTGGACACAGTTTTCTCTTCTGTAAAATGGAGGATTGGATTTGCCAATTCGGGGAGGGGAAGGGAAGGGAAGGAAAAAAACTAGAACACAGTTTTGTAAGGTGAATGTAAAAAATTATCCATATATACACATATATACTTAAAATAAAAGCTGTAACTATTTTTAATGGAGACTTGGATGAAGTGATTTCTAAATCTCCCTCCATCTTGAAATCTTGGAGGCTGTGATTCTGCCATACAAATAAGTTTTGTTTGTTATATTTTGGGCCAGAGGAAGACAGATTGGTGAAGAGGGATAGAGAGATATTGGCATGTCTTTAATGATTAATCTAAGAAAGTCAATCATATATGGGAAGAAGCAAAAGTTCAATGTCTTTTCTAATTTTGGTCTCAGTTTATTGCTTCCATGCCCATATAGATAAAGCCCGCGCCTGTTAAAACAGGCAGCAGAATCTGCAGACCTTGCTCTTTCTCAGGGATCCTAGATTTGCCCAGATGGCCAGAGGGCTGCGACCGTGGCCCTGGGCTCTGGTGAGGCTGGCTCTCTGTGCCGCCTGCCTGGGCTTTGTCCAAGGAGGGAAGCTGCTGGTGTTCCCCACGGATGGCAGCCACTGGCTCAGCATGCGGGAAGCGGTTCAGGAGCTCGGTCTGAGAGGCCACGAAATGACTGTGGTGGCCCCGGAGTTCTCCCTGCAGATCAGAGAAGGACGGCACTACACTCTGAAGACCTTTCCAGTCACACTCGACAAGGAATATTATCAAGATTTAATGGTATCTAATTTACAATTGGCGTTTGACCCGCAACCTTTTCTGAAGAGATTTTTTGACATATCTGTACTCTTTAAGAAAATGATGGATGTCAACCATAACTTTTGTAGAGACTTAATCTCCAACAAGGAACTGATGAAATCCCTGGAAGAGACCCACTATGATGCCGTTTTAACGGACCCAGTGATTCCCTGTGGAGCCATTCTGGCACAGTATCTGTCCATTCCAGCTGTTTATTTCATGCGAGGAGTTCCCTGTGGCTTAGACACTGAAAGCAATCAGTGTCCTGACCCAGCTTCCTATATCCCCAGATTTGCCACAGAAAACCCGGACCGGATGACGTTCCTCCAGCGGGTAAAGAACGTTCTATACCCTTTGCCCCAGAGTGTAGTGTGCTACTTCTACAAGCAACCCTTTGAAAGCCTGGCTTCAGAACTCCTTCAGAGAGACCTGAGTATGGCGGATATCCTAAGCCATGGGTCTGTGTGGCTCATCAGAACAGACTTTGTGATGGATTATCCCAAACCGGTCATGCCCAAAATGATCTTCATTGGGGGCATCAACTGTGCCAATAACAAGCAGCTCTCCCAGGTTGGTATGACACATTAGCCAGCGTTTCAGGTGACACTTAGTGGGCTCATTGGAGCATCTGTTTCTAAGAGAAAATCTGGTTCCATTTTTAAATAGGACCCAAACGTTCAGCAATGCAGCAGGTGCTGAGAAGAAGATCGCCCTCTAAGCTTCATGAGGTTTTCTGAATGAGGCAGAACTCTAGGGCTGGAATCAGGGGGAGGGGTTGATCTGAGTCATTTTGGTACCAACGCTTTTTGTCCCGATTTCTTTATGTTCTCACTGCTCTTTCAGGGCCTTAGGAATCAGGAGATCTGATTGTGCCATTGACTAACTGTGTGGCCATGGCTAGAGGGTTCTCGCTTCTTTGCAGCTTAGTTTTCTCTTTAGTGAAATGAAGGAGATGGAATACACAGACCTGGGCTTCTTAAATGAGTCTTTGGGGCTTTGGTCATAGGTCGAAGGGATTTCAGAGACCATAATTTTACAAATGATGAGAGGCAACCTGGCTTGGTGGGTAGAACACTGGACTTTGAGTCATGAATTAAATTCAAACATTTGCTCACATAGAGATAACCACACACTGGACTTTGGTATTCTCATCTGTAAAATGAGCCTGACCTCGGGCAGCCCAGTGGCGCAGTGGGTAGAGCACCAGCCCTGAAGTCAGGAAGACTTGAGTTCAAATCTGGCCTCAGACACTTAACACTTCCTAGCTGTGTGACCCTGGGCAAGTCATTTAACCCCCATTTGTCTCAGCAAAATAAATAAAGATGAGCCTGAACTC
Organism: Antechinus flavipes; assembly: GCF_016432865.1. Taxonomy (NCBI): domain Eukaryota; kingdom Metazoa; phylum Chordata; class Mammalia; order Dasyuromorphia; family Dasyuridae; genus Antechinus; species Antechinus flavipes. The sequence continues at coordinate 2,506,568 of NC_067401.1, read as the reverse complement.
GGTGATTTCTAAGGTCTCTGCAGTTTCTTATAAAACTGAGGACAGCTACATGCCAGACCTGGAGTCAGGAAGACTCATTTTATTAGCTGGGTGACCCTAGAAATGCTACTTCACTCTCTTTGCCTCAGTTTCTCCATCTGTAAAATGAGTTCAAGAAAGAAATGGCAAACTACTCCAGTTTCATTGCCAAGAAAACTCTAAATGAGCTCACAGAGTTGAACGTGACTAAAAATCGTTGAACAATAACAACAAAATAAAATTCAAGTTCATGTAATTCAAGTGACTTGCTACAGGTCATGGAACTAGGAAGCCTTAGAGGCAGGTGCTACATCATGAATATACCCATGTATATATGTGTGTATACATACATAGACACACGTACATATTTTGTTGTTTCTCCAGTTACATGTTAAAAGAAATCTTTAATATTTTTAAATTTGAGTTCTAGATTCTATCCATTCCCCCCCCTCTCTCTCCCCTCCCTGAGACAGTAAGCAATCAGATCGAGGTTTTACATGTGCAACCATGTAAAACACTTCCCTTTTAGCCATTTTGTACAAGAAGCCTCCTCCCACCCTTTCCCTCTCACCAGTGTTCTCCTTCTGATCCCTGCTTCTCCCAATTCCTCCCTTTTATCAATTCCCTCCATTCTTCCCATCCCTTTTTACTTCCTTATAGGATCAAATAGATTCCTGTATCCACCTGGTTATTCCCTCTTTGAGCCGGTTCTGATGAGAGTAAGATTTAAGTGCTGCCTACCACTTCTTCCTCTTCCCCGCCATCGTGATAACTGGTTCTTGCCTCAGTTTGATCACAGTTCCATTGCCTAGAGTTATAAGGTAAAAGCAGAGAAACTGGAATGCATGGAGGTACAGGGAGAACTATCCCCCTCCTTTCCTGATTCCTTCTGTGAGTGAACTGGGATCTTTATCCTTCAGATGTAACAGTAGAGAAGGCACAGGAATTTCCCTTCAAAGCACAACTGAAAGGGAGGGATGTGCTGGATGGATTCAATACTCCCAACAGCAGCCTCAACAGAGTTGTAAAGCCTCTTCTGTCCTTTCTGTGTGGACGTTTCCTGGTTTATCGTTACAGTGAAATAGGGAAGCAATTTATCTAGGGATAGGGACTGCATCTTGGACAGAGGACAATCAGAAGTTTATCCAGAAAGAGCAGAAGAATGACTGTAAGTCAATCAATAAGCATTTGAAAGCCCTTACTAAGTGCTAGATGTGCATTGTGTGAACAGCTAAGGAGAGCTCCCTCCATAAGAAGAATCTATGTGTTGTTAGCCTGCGAGGAAGTCAGGTCAAGATATTCTTCACGGAATATTTTTATTTGTATTTGTCCGACCATGTATATATTGGCCGAATCCAAGGCACTTTCATCATGGATTTTGCACTTTCCTTAAAAGTTCTGGACGTCTCAGTAAAAGAGCCCACGTGGCTCTGCCCCTGCCTCAGCCTCTGTCCTTTAAACCTCTGGGCAGTGTCAGGCAGTCAGCAAGAGCAATTTACTCTTTATTAGGTACTACACGAGCGTTGGTGGTACAAAGGATAACAAAAACATGGCTCCTGACCTCAGGAGGCTCAGGTTACAATGAAAGGGAGAGTATGTATATAATTGAGTATGCCTACAGAGTACAGAGAAGTTCATCAAAGAGGGGCAAGTGCAGATACACAAGGGTCAAAGTTGGATCATAAGCTAGCTGAAGCAGTATTAGTGTACAGGTCAGCACCTGGGCTTTATCATAAACAACATCATAAAGCTCACAACAGGTTGCTGGCTTCAGGAACTAAACCAGTTGTCTTTATGGCTCTCAAGAAGGATTCCCGCTTGACTGTAAGCAAGGTACTCAACCCCAATTGCCTCAGCAAAAAAAAAAAAAAAAAAAGGATTCCCCCTTTAAAAGTATTTGACTTTTTCTATTGAGCAGCTGAGATATTCTTCAGGCACAACCTTTTCATGACCTTAAAGGGCTCTGAGCTAAAAAAGAACTTAATAGAATAGAAAGAGCCCTGGCTTTGAGATGAGTTATAAAATCTGGGTTCTCATCTTGCTCTGGCTATTTACTGCCTATTTGACACTTAACAAATCTCCTAAGGCCTCTGAGTCCAAGTTTTCTCTTCTTTAAATGATGTTCAGTTGGATTCCTTCCATGATCCCATGATCCCATTCCTACCTAAAGAGCTTAGAAAACGAGGATCATTTTTGGCACAGAGAAGAAAAAGAAATACTCACCCCTTTTTAATCATTAACCTATAAGGCTAATTATATTAGTAACAAATCAAAAGGTTGAACTGTTTAAGTGAACCTTAATAAAGACAAAGCACAAAACTGCCAGGTTGTAAAAGCCAACAGAGCAGAATTTAAGGGCCATACTTCTTCTCGAGATCCTGGACTTTGCAGAGATGGCCAAAGAGTTCCACTCTTGGCCCTGGGCTCTGCTGAGGCTGGCTCTCTGTGCTGCCTGCCTGGGCGTTGTCAAAGGGGGAAAGCTGCTGGCGATCCCCATGGATGGCAGCCATTGGCTCAGCATGCGTGAAATCATCCAGGAGCTCAGTCTGAGAGGCCATGATAGTCTTGTCCTGGCCCCAGAGCTGTCCTTGCAGATCAGAGAAGGACCATTCTACACTTTGAAGACCTTTCCAGTCACTTTCAGCAAGGAACACTTTCAGGAGATGCATATGTCTTATGATTACCTCTTTGAATCAAAACCTTCCCTACAACGATTCTTGGAAATGGCTCAGGGCATGAAGATGTATGTTGATATGCATTTTAGCTTTTGTACTGATTTAGTATCTAATAAGGAACTGATGGAATCCCTGGAGCGGGCCCACTATGACGCTGTTTTGACTGATCCTGTGAATCCTTGTGGAGCTGTCCTGGCTCAGTATCTCACTGTTCCAGCTGTGTATTTCTTCCGGGAAATGCCATGTGATTTCACAGCTGTAGGCACTCAGTGTCCTAATCCATTCTCCTATATTCCAAGAACATTCACTGAAAACACTGATCACATGACTTTCCTGCAGCGGGTGAAGAACATTTTGTATACTTTTCCCCAGTCTGTGGCATGCCATTTATTTTTTTCACCTTTTGCAAGATTGGCTTCAGAACTCCTTCAGAGAGATTTGAGAATAGCAGATGTTTTGAGCCAGGGATCCGTGTGGCTCCTGAGGTCAGATTTTGTTCTGGATTTCCCCAGACCAGTCATGCCAAACATAATCTTCACTGGAGGTTTGAACTGCGCTAATAACAAGCAGCTCTCACAGGTTGGTAACACATCACAATATGTAACAAGCCATCATGCTAGTTTTTACTCTTTGGTCAAATTAGAGCATACCGATTTTCTTTTTTAGCAGATTGGGTTTTTTAAGAGAAAATACATGTAAAGGCCATTTTTAACATTTGGGTGTGTTTTTGTGCTTTTGAGTTCCAAATTCTATTCTCTTGTGTTTGGGAGCAACCTGCTAGTGGCTGCTGGCGATCTAATTCTGACCCCGTTTTTGGTTTTATGGGAAGATGATTATTTTCCCCCAACAGCATGGTCAGTAAGTTTGTCCAATATTGTGAAGCAGCTGTTATGAGTCTGCTTGCTGAGGAGTGCAAACAGCACTATCAAAGTCTTTTTCCATCCTATTCCTCTGGATCATCACAGGGTGAGACACTGCTATAGCTGTTGAATCTTATGCGATGTAATTTTCTCTAACATCATAACAGTCTATCATGGAGGCAAACTTTCTGACAAAAGGAGAAGTAGAATTGTAGTCAGAGTAGGCATTTTTCATAAGTCTCTCATAAGTCTTCCGGCTCGCTTCTTTGATATGTTGGCCCATTTTAATTATCCTGACTGAAAAAGCCTTACTGGGTCTCTTCTCCCTTTCCTTCCCTGCGGGTTATCTCTGCTGGGAGGATCCTACTCATGAACAGCTCTGGAGCACTGCTGATTCTTTGTTTCTTGTGTTTTCTTGTGCCCCAAGTTGGGCACCATTTATTATAGGAACCATTTGCTAGTGGCTGCTGGGGATCTACTTTTGACCAGCAGAATAGATCTCTTTATATGAGAAGATGATAACAGTACAAGGAGACTGGGAGACAGTTGCATTCTCTGACCTCTCTCCTCTTACCTCCAATTTATTTCATTCCCAATTCACAAACAACATCTGTGTCAGTAAAGGCTGATTTGCAATTCCTTCAAGGATGTTCTGATTCACAGCTGTGGGGGCTTTTAGAGAATTGACCTTCACACTTAGACATGGTCCTTAAAATTACCTGAAATGGTAAGCAATCTGACATAGAGTACATATAGGAAATCATGTAAAGGATTTCCACATTAGTCATTTCGTGCAAGAAACCAAGAATAAAGGAGGAAGGAAGGAAGGAAGGAAGGAAGGAAGGAAGGAAGGAAGGAAGGAAGGAAGGAAGGAAGGAAGGAAGGAAGGAAGGAAGGAAGGAAGGAAGGAAGGAAGGAAGGAAGGAAGGAAAGAGAAAACATTATGCTTAAGTCTGTATTCAGACACCATCAATTCTTTTTTTGGAGACAGATTGCATTTTTCATCATGAGTCCTTTGGGATTGTCTTCGGTCATTATAATCCTGAGAAGAGCTAAGTCATCCACAGTTCTTCACTGCATGATGTTGATGTTACTATGCACAATGTTCTCCTGGTTATGCTCATTTCACTCTGTGCCAGTAAATCTGATTACATTTTAATGAATCTCCTATCAATAGATGATCCAATGCAGTCCCATACCTGTAGAGAGAGACTAGAGAGGGATAAATACATGATTTTTTTTCCCTCACAAATCTTTCTCTGTAGTGATTTTTTTGTGTCTTCCTTTCCTCTGATTCTCTGAACTTTAGGGTCATTAGGAATTAGGAACCAGGAATCCTGCATTCTAGTCCAGTTTTGCTACTTTCAAAAATCCCTTGTTCAAAAGGACTTGTCTTCTCTTGTTTTTGTTTTCCTCTTTAGTTCAAGAAATATAGGAAATATATTACATAACCTCAGATTTCTTTTTTAAAAAAATTTTTATTATAGCTTTTTATTTACAAGATATATGCATGGGTAATTTTTCAGCATTGACAATTGCAAAACCTTTTGTTCCATCTTTTCCCCTCCTTCCCCCCACCCCATATGTTAAATATGTTAACGTATAAGTTAAATACTATATATATACATATATATATATATATATATATATATATATATATATATATATACACACACACATATCCATACAGTTATTTTGTACAAAAGAATCAGACTCTGAAATAGGGTACAATTGGCCTGTGAAGGAAATCAAAAATGCAGGCAGACAAAAATAGAGGGATTGGGAATTCTATGTAATGGTGCATAGTTATCTCCTAGAGTTCTTTTGCTTGGTGTAGCTGGTTCAATTCATTACTGATATATTGGAACTGATTTGGTTCCTCTCATTGTTGAAGAGGGCCATGTCCATCAGAATTGATCATCATATAGTATTGTTGTTGAAGTATATAATGATCTCCTGACCCTGTTCATGTAAGTCTCTCCAGGTGTTTCTGAAATCATCCCGCTGGTCATTTCTTACAGAACAATAATATTCCATAACATTCATATACCACAATTTATTCAGCTATTTTCCTATTGATGGACATCCACTCAGTTTCCAGTTTCTGGCCACTACAAAGAGGGCTGCCATAAACATTCTGGCACATACAGGTCCCTTTCCCTTCTTTAAAATCTCTTTGGGATATAAGCCCAATAGTAACACTGCTGGATCAAAGGATATGCACAGGTTGCTAACTTTTTGAACATAGTTCCAAATTGCTTAAACTCAGGTTTCTTAAATGAGCCTTTGGGTCTTTGGTCATAGGCTCACAGGATCATAGATTGAAGGGAGCTCAGAAAATATCTAGTCCTTCTGCTCGTTTTTACAAATGATGAAAGGCAACCTGGTTTGGTGGAGAGAACAATAAACTTGCAAGCATGATCATCTGAATTTTAAATTCCATCTGAAACGTTTCCTCATTGTGTGATCTTGGAAAGTCACAACTTCTCTAATATTTAATTTCAACATCTATAAAATGTGTTTTGGATCAATTACTACTAGAGTATTTTCAGACTCTTAATCTATGATCCCATGAAATCAAGGCTCAAGAAATTTAAGTGACTCACCACAGGTCATGCAAGTAGGAAGCTTCAGAAACAGGTGTCTCAAGATAAACATATGCTTTCTTTTTTAAGTCAAAATTATTGCTATTTACCCCTTAAGTACTAAACATAGAAGAATGTAAAGTACCCATTCAACAACAAATATTTATTATGTCCTAAGTATTGGGGATACACAGATTCCTTCATGGCATTTACCTTCAAAAGAGCATTATATAGTGCAGTTCTTCTAGGTTCAGTTTCTTGGGGTCTCTGGGAGCAGCTTTCTTTTCATTTCAGTAATCATCGCATGAGTAGCCAGGCAAATCCTTTATTATCTCTTTCAAAGTCTTATCTCCTTTCCTGGGGGCTGGTAAGCTTTCTTAGAGGCCTATCTCTCTCCCTGGTTCCAAGAGATTGAGTTCCTGCTGCCAGTCCTTTGTGTTCTCTGCCTCTGCCAGGTTCTTGAGGTCCTCCTGAATGTGTCTTGGTTTCTCTGGGGGAGACAGGAGGACCACCACCAAGGTCTCTGTCTTCCAGTACTGATTCTGGCTGAGTTTGTCCAAACTTATATGATTTCTTATCATAGGTGTGAATCATGTGGAACTACATTAAATATTAAGTACATGTACTGAACTAGAGAACTGTTAGGCACCATGCTAAGCAATCATTGTCTCTATCTCCACTGACTTAGCACCTTGTAAGAATCCTTTGTTTCAAGTTCAGAGTTTTGGTCCATAACATCTCCTGCTTTCTTTTGTTTTTAGAACATAGGTGGTCATGACCTCCCTGACTTCTCAAGGAGGTAAGAACCTCGAAAAGGAGGTGATTATACTTCCCTGACTGCTCAAAAGAGGGTGAAAACTCCATAAAAGGAAGTGATCAAACCCTCCCTGACATCTCAGGAAGGGAGATGAAAACATCAAAGGAAATGGGAAATCAAATCAGATTAGCGGGTTTCTGAAGAGTCTCACTCTTAAAACAGGTATACATAAACCCATCAATATGGGGGGTATTAAACATAGTTACATAAATTACATAAGCACATAGTAACACAGGTTAGTAGTGATGTAACAAATAACATGAATCAACATGAGGAATTATACATGTCCATAAGTCCTAGAAATAATCCAAAAGGAATCTATTGTCCATTACTTCATGTGCCAGGAATCCAATGATTCCCGCAAGTTTTGAAGTCCTGCAATAGTCTCATCAACAATTTTTCATCTCAGGGAATCCAATGATTCCTTTTTTTTTTTTTAATTTTTTAGTTAATAATTACATTATATTGACACTCGTTTCTGTTCCGATTTTTTTCCCCCTCCCTCCCTCCACCCCCTCCCCTAGATGGCAAGCAGTCCTTTATATGTTGGATATGTTGCAGTGTATCCTAGATACAATATATGTTTGCAGAACCGAACAGTTCTCTTGTTGCGTAGGGAGAATTGGATTCAGAAGGTATAAATAATCCGGGAAGAAAAACAAAAATGCAGATAGTTTACATTCGTTTCCCAGTGTTCTTTCTTTGGGTATAGCTGCTTTTGTCCGTCATTTATCAATTGAAACTCAGGTCTCTTTGTCAAAGAAATCCACTTCCATCAAAATATGTCCTCATACAATATCGTTGTCGAAGTGTATAATGATCTCCTGGTTCTGCTCATTTCACTTAGCATCAGTTCATGTAAGTCTCGCCAGTCCTCTCTGTATTCATCCTGCTGGTCATTTCTTACAGAACAATAATATTCCATAACATTCATATACCACAATTTACCCAGCCATTCTCCAATTGATGGGCATCCATTCATTTTCCAGTTTCTAGCCACTACAAACAGGGCTGCTACAAACATTTTGGCACATACAGGTCCCTTTCCCTTCTTTAGTATTTCTTTGGGATATAAGCCCAATAGAAACACTGCTGGATCAAAGGGTATGCACAATTTGATAATTTTTTTGGGCATAATTCCAGATTGCTCTCCAGAATGGTTGGATTCGTTCACAACTCCACCAACAATGCATTAGTGTCCCAGTTTTCCCGCATCCCCTCCAACATTCATCATTATTTTTTCCTGTCATCTTAGCCAATCTGACAGGTGTGTAGTGGTATCTCAGAGTTGTCTTAATTTGCATTTCTCTGATCACTAATGATTTGGAACACTCTTTCATATGAGTGGTAATAGTTTCAATCTCATCCTCTGAAAATTGTCTGTTCATATCCTTTGACCATTTATCAATTGGAGAATGGCTTGATTTCTTATAAATTTGAGTCAGTTCTCTATATATTTTGGAAATGAGGCCTTTATCAGAACCTTTAACTGTGAAAATGTTTTCCCAGTTTGTTGCTTCCCTTCTAATCTTGTTTGCATTAGTTTTATTTGTACAAAAGCTTTTTAATTTGATGTAATCGAAATTTTCTATTCTGTGATCAGTAATGGTCTCTAGTTCATCTTTGGTCACAAATTTCTTTCTCCTCCACAAGTCTGAGAGATAAACTATTCTATGTTCCTCTAATTTATTTATAGTCTCGTTCTTTATGCCTAGGTCATAGACCCATTTTGATCTTATCTTGGTATATGGTGTTAAGTGTGGGTCCATGCCTAATTTCTGCCATACTAATTTCCAATTATCCCAGCAGTTTTTATCAAATAATGAATTCTTTTCCCAGAAGTTAGGGGCTTTGGGTTTGTCAAACACTAGATTGCTATAATTGACTATTCTGTCTTGTGAGCCTAGCCTTTTCCACTGATCCACTAATCTATTTCTTAGCCAATACCAAATGGTTTTGGTGACTGCTGCTTTATAATATAATTTTAGATCAGGTACAGCTAGGCCACCTTCATTTGATTTTTTTTTCATTAATTCCCTTGAGATTCTCGACTTTTTATTGTTCCATATGAATTTTGTTGTTATTTTTTCTAGATCAATAAAATATTTTCTTGGAAGTCTGATTGGTATAGCACTAAATAAATAGATTAGTTTAGGGAGTATTGTCATCTTTATTATGTTCGCTCGGCCGATCCAAGAGCACTTAATATTTTTCCAATTATTTAAGTCTGACTTTATTTGTGTGGAGACTTTTTTATAATTTTGCTCATATAATTCCTGACTTTCCTTTGGTAGATAGATTCCCAAATATTTTATGGTATCAACAGTTATTCTGAATGGAATTTCTCTTTGTATCTCTTGCTGTTGGGTTTTGTTGGTGATGTATAAAAATGCTGAGGATTTATGGGGATTTATTTTGTAGCCAGCTACTTTGCTAAAATTATGAATTATTTCCAATAGCTTTTTGGTAGAATCTCTGGGGTTCTCTAGGTATACCATCATATCATCTGCAAAGAGTGATAGTTTGGTTTCCTCATTGCCTACTCTAATTCCTTTTGTATCTTTCTCGACTCTTATTGCCGAGGCTAGTGTTTCTAATACGATATTAAATAATAATGGTGATAGTGGGCAACCTTGCTTCACTCCAGATCTTACTGGGAAAGGTTCCAGTTTTTCCCCATTGCATATGATGCTTACTGATGGTTTTAAATATATGCTCCTGACTATTTTAAGGAAAAGTCCATTTATTCCTATGCTCTCAAGTGTTTTTATTAGGAATGGATGTTGGATTTTATCAAATGCTTTTTCTGCATCTATTGAGATGATCATGTGGTTTTTGTTTGTTTGGTTATTGATATAGTCAATTATGCTAATAGTTTTCCTAATATTGAACCAGCCCTGCATTCCTGGTATAAATCCTACTTGGTCATAGTGTATTATCCTGGTGACAATTTTCTGTAATCTTTTTGCTAATATTTTATTTAAGATTTTAGCATCAATATTCATTAGGGAGATTGGTCTATAATTTTCTTTCTCTGTTTTCAGCCTACCTGGTTTAGGTATCAGTACCATATCTGTGTCATAAAAGGAGTTTGGTAGGACTCCTTCAATCCCTATTTTTTCAAATAGTTTATATAACATTGGAGTTAATTGTTCTTTAAATGTTTGGTAGAATTCACATGTAAATCCATCTGGTCCTGGGGATTTTTTCTTAGGGAGATGATTGATAGTTCTATTTCTTTTTCTGAGATGGGACTGTTTAGGATATTTACTTCTTCCTCTGTTAGTTTGGGCAAGCTGTATTTTTGGAGGTATTTTTCTATTTCATTTGAGTTGTCGAATTTATTGGCATAAAGTTGGGCAAAGTAACTCCTAATTATTGCTCTAATTTCCTCTTCGTTAGTGGTGAGTTCTCCCTTTTCATTTTTAAGACTAACAATTTGATTTTCCTCTTTCCTTTTTTTAATCAGATTTACTAAGGGTTTGTCTATTTTGTTGGTTTTTTCATAGAACCAACTCTTAGTTTTATTAATCAATTCAATAGTTTTTTTACTTTCAATTTTATTGATCTCACCTTTTACTTTTAGAATTTCAAGTTTAGTGTTTGACTGGGGGTTTTTAATTTGTTCCTTTTCTAGCATTTTTAATTGCAAACCCAATTCATTGACCTTCTCTTTCTCTATTTTATACAAATAGGCCTCTAGAGATATGAAATTTCCCCTTATTACCGCTTTGGCTGCGTCCCATACATTTTGGTATGATGTCTCATTATTATCGTTTTCTTGGGTGAAGTTATTAATTATGTCTATGATTTGCTGTTTCACCCAATCATTCTTTAGTATGAGATTATTTAGTTTCCAATTGGTCTACTTCCCCCTGCTTTTTTGTTGAATGTAATTTTCATTGCATCGTGGTCTGAAAAGGATGCATTTACTATTTCTGCCTTACTGCATTTGAGTTTGAGGTTTTTATGTCCTAATATATGGTCAATTTTTGTATAGGTTCCATGAACTGCTGAAAAGAAAGTGTATTCCTTTCTGTCTCCATTACATTTTCTCCAGAGATCTATCATATCTAACTTTTCTAGTATTCTATTTACCTCTTTGACTTCTTTCTTATTTATTTTGTGGTTTGATTTATCTAATTCTGAGAGTGCAAGGTTAAGATCTCCCACTATTATAGTTTTACTGTCTATTTCTTCTTGCAGCTCTCTTAGTTTCTCTTTTAAGAATTTAGATGCTACCCCACTTGGTACATATATGTTTAATATAGATAGTGCTTCATTATCCATGCTACCCTTTAGCAAGATATAGTGTCCTTCCTTATCTCTTTTAATTAGGTCAATTTTTGCTTTAGCTTGATCTGAGATCAGGATGGCTACCCCTGCTTTTTTGACTTCACCTGAAGCATAGTAGATTTTGCTCCAACCTTTTACCTTTAACCTGCATGTATCTCCCCGCTTCAGGTGTGTTTCCTGTAAACAACATATTGTAGGATTCTGGCTTTTAATCCATTCTGCTAACCGCTTCCTCTTTATGGGGGAGTTTACCCCGTTCACGTTTATGGTTAGAATGACCAATTCTGTATTACTTGCCATCTTGTTAACCCCGGTTTATGCTTTCCTCCCTTCTTTCCCCTTTCCCCCCCTTCCAAGTATTAAGCTTGTGAGCACCCCTTGCTTCTCACAGCCCTCCCTTTTTAGTGTCCCTCCCCCCGCCTTAGAGTTCCTCCCCCTATCTTACCCCTTTCCCTCCCAGTTCCCGTATTCCCTTCCGCTTAGCTTATTCCTTCCCTTTCCACTTTTCCCTTCTCACTCTTCAATGAGATGGGAGAAGTTTCACCATAGATTGAATATGTCTTAAGATTTTTCACTTAAAGCCAATTCTGAAGGCAGTAAGATACCCACTATATTCATCCCCCTCCATTCTTTCTCTCAGATATAATAGGTTTCCTATGCCTCTTCATGAGATGTACTACCCCCACTTTACCCTTTTTCTGGTACAATGTTTTTTCCACATCAATTTCTAGAACAAGGTATACATGTATTCTTTATACGTCTATATAGTCAAAATATAGTTCCCAAGATTAATCTTTACCTTTTTAGATTTCTCTTGAGTTCTATATTTGTAGATCAAACTTTTTGTTAAGTTCTGGTTTTTTCATCAGAAATAGATGAAATTCGCTTACTTCGTTGAATGACCATCTTCTTCCCTGGAAAAAGATGCTCATTCTCGCTGGGTAAGTTATTTTTGGTTGCATACCAAGTTCCTTAGCCTTTCGGAATATCATATTCCAGGCCCTTCGATCTTTTAATGTGGATGCTGCCAGATCCTGGGTGATCCTTATTGTGGCTCCTTGATACTTGAATTGGGTTTTTCTAGCCGCTTGCAATATTTTTTCTTTCATCTGAGGGTTCTGGCATTTGGCCACTATATTCCTTGGTGTTTTGATTTTAGGATCCCTTTCAGTGGGTGATCGATGAATCCTTTCAATGTTTATTTTTTCCTCTGTTCCTATGACTTCTGGGCAGTTCTCTTTGATAATTTCCTGGAAGACAGTGTCCAGGCTCTTTTTTTCATCATGTTTTTCTGGGAGTCCAATGATTCTCAGATTGTCTCTCCTGGATCTGTTTTCCAGGTCTGTTGTCTTTCCCAGAAGGTATTTCACATTTTTCTCCATTGTTTGATTTTTTTGGATTTGCTTGACTGATTCTTCTTGTCTCCTCGAGTCATTCAATTCCACTTGTTCAATTCTGATTTTCAGTGAAGTATTCTCTTCACTCACTTTTTTAAAATCTTTCTCTAATTGTCCAATTGAGTTCTTTTGTTCTGTGGAATTTTTTTCCATTTCGCCAATTTTGTTTTTTAGAGAGCTGTTTTCTGTTTCCAGTTCACTAATCCTATTTTTCAGGGATTTTATTTCTTTATCCACTCTCTCTTTAAATGACTTCTCCAGGCTCTTTTGCCAAGCCTCCCATTTTTCTTCTAGCTCCCTTGTGAGAGCCTTTTTAATTTCCTCCATGAGATTCATCTGTGCTGAGGAGCAGACAATCTCCTCCTTTGGGGATTCACCTGGGGACTGCCTGTTTTTAGTCTCCTCAGGATTTAGAGTCTGCTCTCTATCTGTGTAGAAGCTGTCAAGGGTTAAAGTCCTCTTCAGCTTCTTGCTCATTCTGTCTATTAATCAGAGACAAACTACCAAAGAAAAACAGAAAAAACTGGAGTCTTTCTTTGGGGGGGGGGGCTGGGTGTGTTATCGAGCTTCCTCTACAGACTGCAGGGGGCAGCAGTGAGGCACTAGCAGGACTGTGCTGCGCCTGCGCTCTGAGATCCCAAAGCGTGCTGAGTCACTGAGGGGGGGAAAGAGGGGGGCGGCCAGGTCCTGAGAGACTCCAGCTGTTTGGGGTTGTGTTCTTCAGCCCCGGTGTTTTTAGCTTCTCTGCTGGGCTGCTGACTTGCTGCAGGTTCCAAACCTGTAGCGAAGCTCTCCCCGCAGAGACGGCTGCGATCACTCCCCACCCCTTCTCCAGTCTGCTCCTGTGCCCTCACTGCCGCTGCCCGCCGCCTGCGCCCGATCTAAAACCGCCCCAGCCTTCCAGTAAAAACAGACCTTTCTTGGCGGATCTCAAGGATGGCTTCTCTTGGTAACTATTTGTGGGTTTTTTTTCAGTCAAGCATTGATTCAGAGGCTTGTAATGAAGTGGATAGTGAGAGAAAGCGCGGAGCTTATGCAACTGTGAGCCTCCTCTCCGCCATCTTAACCGGAAGTCAATCCAATGATTCCTACTGGTTTAAAAGTTCTGTACAATATCGTTATCAGCCATGCTCTTTCAGTGTCAGATTTTTTTAGGTCTTCTTCTTTGTTTTGAGGTTTTTCTCTTTTTCTGTCTCTCACCAGGTGCGCGTTAGCACCCATCTGATTCCTTCTCCATCTGTAGAGATACAAGCAAACTCTTTCTCCCAAGCAGTTAACCTATCTAGTCCCTTCTGTTTTACCACTTTCTAGATCTCTCATTATCTGGCAATTACATTGGAGCTGCTTGCACTGGACACTGCCCTTCTGTTGAGTTAAAAAAGCCTGTTTTCTTCCCAATTCTTCCCAAGTAATCCCTTTCTGCTATCTGATTGCTTTTCTGCTGATTGATTATGTAATCCCATTCTCCCATCTGATTGCTTTTTTGCTGATTGATCACATCAGAGTCCTGAACTTCTAAAGGTGTAAATGCAGGGGTTATGGCAGTGTCCAGGAACATGGAAAGTTACCAACTTTCTTCATCCTAAACTTCTCTCTGTTCTCAGATGGCCATTACCCTCAGCTTTGCCTAAAGTGAAATAAGGGAATTACTAATCTAGAAGAGTGCAAAAATTATTGTGTACAGTGATTTCGAGATTATTATGATCAAAGTTTGTGCAGAAAGATAAGGACAATGAAGGAAAAGTCATTGCTTCCACTAGGGGGAGCCCATAGAATATTTGCCAAAGCCTATGCAGATGGGACAAAGTATCATTCCTTACTTATTTATTCATATTTGTCTAATTACATTTTATTTAATCTGAGAAAATGTTTTATAGATTTGGAAAGAAATTGATTTTTAATAACTGGCCTTTCTGAAATTTTTTATACAAAAGAGTAGGGTACTATCCTTCATCTCTACCTCTCTCTTAATTTTTTGGGTTGACTTTGTCAGTCCACAAGCATCTATGAACTGCCAGTGAGGCCAAGTGCTGCCCTAGGTGTTGTAGATACAAAGACAAATATGAAATAGCTCCTGCCTTCTGATAAATCGTGTTATAATCAGGGAGACAATATGTCTATACCTAAGTGCATACTGACAGCTACACAGTACATGGCAACTGAGATATTCCTCAGGTACAACCTTTTCATGACCTTAAAGAGCTCGAGCTAAAAAAAGAACTTAATAGAATAGAAAGAGCCCTGGCTTTGAGATGCGTTATAAAATCTGGGTTCTCATCTTGCTCTGGCTATTTACTGCCTATTTGACACTTACCAAATCTCCTTAGGCCCCTGAGTCCAAGTTTTCTCTTCTAAAGAAGAAAATTTAAATCATTTAAACATGATGTTCGGTTGGATTCCTTCCATGATCCCATGATCCCATTCCTAGCTAAAGAGCTTAGAAATGAGGATCATTTTTGGCACAGAGAAGAAAAAGAATCATTCACCCCTGTTTAATCATTAACCTATAAGGCTAATTATATGATTAACAAATCAAAAGTTCAACCTCAAAACCTTAATAAAGACAAAGCACAAAACTGCCAGGTTGTAAAAGCCAACAGAGCAGAATTTAAGGGCCATACTTCTTCTCGAGATCCTGGACTTTGCAGAGATGGCCAAAGAGTTCCACTCTTGGCCCTGGGCTCTGCTGAGGCTGGCTCTCTGTGCTGCCTGCCTGGGCGTTGTCAAAGGGGGAAAGCTGCTGGCGATCCCCATGGATGGCAGCCATTGGCTCAGCATGCGTGAAATCATCCAGGAGCTCAGTCTGAGAGGCCATGATAGTCTTGTCCTGGCCCCAGAGCTGTCCTTGCAGATCAGAGAAGGACCATTCTACACTTTGAAGACCTTTCCAGTCACTTTCAGCAAGGAACACTTTCAGGAGATGCATATGTCTTATGATTACCTCTTTGAATCAAAACCTTTCCTACAACGATTCTTGGAAATGGCTCAGGGCATGAAGATGTATGTTGATATGCATTTTAGCTTTTGTACTGATTTAGTATCTAATAAGGAACTGATGGAATCCCTGGAGCGGGCCCACTATGACGCTGTTTTGACTGATCCTGTGAATCCTTGTGGAGCTGTCCTGGCTCAGTATCTCACTGTTCCAGCTGTGTATTTCTTCCGGGAAATGCCATGTGATTTCACAGCTGTAGGCACTCAGTGCCCTAATCCATTCTCCTATATTCCAAGAACATTCACTGAAAACACTGATCACATGACTTTCCTGCAGCGGGTGAAGAACATTTTGTATACTTTTCCCCAGTCTGTGGCATGCCATTTGTTTTTTTCACCTTTTGCAAGATTGGCTTCAGAACTCCTTCAGAGAGATTTGAGAATAGCAGATGTTTTGAGCCAGGGATCCGTGTGGCTCCTGAGGTCAGATTTTGTTCTGGATTTCCCCAGACCAGTCATGCCAAACATGATCTTCACTGGAGGTTTGAACTGCGCTAATAACAAGCAGCTCTCACAGGTTGGTAACACATCACAATATGTAACAAGCCATCATGCTAGTTTTTACTCTTTGGTCAAATTAGAGCATACCGATTTTCTTTTTTAGCAGATTGGGTTTTTTAAGAGAAAATACATGTAAAGGCCATTTTTAACATTTGGGTGTGTTTTTGTGCTTTTGAGTTCCAAATTCTATTCTCTTGTGTTTGGGAGCAACCTGCTAGTGGCTGCTGGCGATCTAATTCTGACCCCGTTTTTGGTTTTATGGGAAGATGATTATTTTCCCCCAACAGCATGGTCAGTAAGTTTGTCCAATATTGTGAAGCAGCTGTTATGAGTCTGCTTGCTGAGGAGTGCAAACAGCACTATCAAAGTCTTTTTCCATCCTATTCCTCTGGATCATCACAGGGTGAGACACTGCTATAGCTGTTGAATCTTATGCGATGTAATTTTCTCTAACATCATAACAGTCTATCATGGAGGCAAACTTTCTGACAAAAGGAGAAGTAGAATTGTAGTCAGAGTAGGCATTTTTCATAAGTCTCTCATAAGTCTTCCGGCTCGCTTCTTTGATATGTTGGCCCATTTTAATTATCCTGACTGAAAAAGCCTTACTGGGTCTCTTCTCCCTTTCCTTCCCTGCGGGTTATCTCTGCTGGGAGGATCCTACTCATGAACAGCTCTGGAGCACTGCTGACTCTTTGTTTCTTGTGTTTTCTTGTGCCCCAAGTTGGGCACCATTTATTATAGGAACCATTTGCTAGTGGCTGCTGGGGATCTACTTTTGACCAGCAGAATAGATCTCTTTATATGAGAGGATGATAACAGTACAAGGAGACTGGGAGACAGTTGCATTCTCTGACCTCTCTCCTCTTGCCTCCAATTTATTTCATTCCCAATTCACAAACAACATCTGTGTCAGTAAAGGCTGATTTGCAATTCCTTCAAGGATGTTCTGATTCACAGCTGTGGGGGCTTTTAGAGAATTGACCTTCACACTTAGACATGGTCCTTAAAATTACCTGAAATGGTAAGCAATCTGACATAGAGTACATATAGGAAATCATGTAAAGGATTTCCACATTAGTCATTTCGTGCAAGAAACCAAGAATAAAGGAGGAAGGAAGGAAGGAAGGAAGGAAGGAAGGAAGGAAGGAAGGAAGGAAGGAAGGAAGGAAGGAAGGAAGGAAGAAGGAAGGAAGGAAGGAAGGAAGGAAGGAAGGAAGGAAGGAAGGAAGGAAGGAAGGAAGGAAGGAAGGAAGGAAAGAAAGAGAAAACATTATGCTTAAGTCTGTATTCAGACACCATCAATTCTTTTTTTGGAGACAGATTGCATTTTTCATCATGAGTCCTTTGGGATTGTCTTTGGTCATTATAATCCTGAGAAGAGCTAAGTCATCCACAGTTCTTCACTGCATGATGTTGATGTTACTATGCACAATGTTCTCCTGGTTATGCTCATTTCACTCTGTGCCAGTAAATCTGATTACATTTTAATGAATCTCCTATCAATAGATGATCCAATGCAGTCCCATACCTGTAGAGAGAGACTAGAGAGGGATAAATACATGATTTTTTCCCCTCACAAATCTTTCTCTGTAGTGATTTTTTTGTGTCTTCCTTTCCTCTGATTCTCTGAACTTTAGGGTCATTAGGAATTAGGAACCAGGAATCCTGCATTCTAGTCCAGTTTTGCTACTTTCAAAAATCCCTTGTTCAAAAGGACTTGTCTTCTCTTGTTTTTGTTTTCCTCTTTAGTTCAAGAAATATAGGAAATATATTACATAACCTCAGATTTCTTTTTTAAAAAAATTTTTATTATAGCTTTTTATTTACAAGATATATGCATGGGTAATTTTTCAGCATTGACAATTGCAAAACCTTTTGTTCCATCTTTTCCCCTCCTTCCCCCCACCCCATATGTTAAATATGTTAACGTATAAGTTAAATACTATATATATATATATATATATATATATATATATATATATATATATATACACACACACATATCCATACAGTTATTTTGTACAAAAGAATCAGACTCTGAAATAGGGTACAATTGGCCTGTGAAGGAAATCAAAAATGCAGGCAGACAAAAATAGAGGGATTGGGAATTCTATGTAATGGTGCATAGTTATCTCCTAGAGTTCTTTTGCTTGGTGTAGCTGGTTCAATTCATTACTGATATATTGGAACTGATTTGGTTCCTCTCATTGTTGAAGAGGGCCATGTCCATCAGAATTGATCATCATATAGTATTGTTGTTGAAGTATATAATGATCTCCTGACCCTGTTCATGTAAGTCTCTCCAGGTGTTTCTGAAATCATCCCGCTGGTCATTTCTTACAGAACAATAATATTCCATAACATTCATATACCACAATTTATTCAGCTATTTTCCTATTGATGGACATCCACTCAGTTTCCAGTTTCTGGCCACTACAAAGAGGGCTGCCATAAACATTCTGGCACATACAGGTCCCTTTCCCTTCTTTAAAATCTCTTTGGGATATAAGCCCAATAGTAACACTGCTGGATCAAAGGATATGCACAGGTTGCTAACTTTTTGAACATAGTTCCAAATTGCTTAAACTCAGGTTTCTTAAATGAGCCTTTGGGTCTTTGGTCATAGGCTCACAGGATCATAGATTGAAGGGAGCTCAGAAAATATCTAGTCCTTCTGCTCGTTTTTACAAATGATGAAAGGCAACCTGGTTTGGTGGAGAGAACAATAAACTTGCAAGCATGATCATCTGAATTTTAAATTCCATCTGAAACGTTTCCTCATTGTGTGATCTTGGAAAGTCACAACTTCTCTAATATTTAATTTCAACATCTATAAAATGTGTTTTGGATCAATTACTACTAGAGTATTTTCAGACTCTTAATCTATGATCCCATGAAATCAAGGCTCAAGAAATTTAAGTGACTCACCACAGGTCATGCAAGTAGGAAGCTTCAGAAACAGGTGTCTCAAGATAAACATATGCTTTCTTTTTTAAGTCAAAATTATTGCTATTTACCCCTTAAGTACTAAACATAGAAGAATGTAAAGTACCCATTCAACAACAAATATTTATTATGTCCTAAGTATTGGGGATACACAGATTCCTTCATGGCATTTACCTTCAAAAGAGCATTATATAGTGCAGTTCTTCTAGGTTCAGTTTCTTGGGGTCTCTGGGAGCAGCTTTCTTTTCATTTCAGTAATCATCACATGAGTAGCCAGGCAAATCCTTTATTATCTCTTTCAAAGTCTTATCTCCTTTCCTGGGGGCTGGTAAGCTTTCTTAGAGGCCTATCTCTCTCCCTGGTTCCAAGAGATTGAGTTCCTGCTGCCAGTCCTTTGTGTTCTCTGCCTCTGCCAGGTTCTTGAGGTCCTCCTGAATGTGTCTTGGTTTCTCTGGGGGAGACAGGAGGACCACCACCAAGGTCTCTGTCTTCCAGTACTGATTCTGGCTGAGTTTATCCAAACTTATATGATTTCTTATCATAGGTGTGAATCATGTGGAACTACATTAAATATTAAGTACATGTACTGAACTAGAGAACTGTTAGGCACCATGCTAAGCAATCATTGTCTCTATCTCCACTGACTTAGCACCTTGTAAGAATCCTTTGTTTCAAGTTCAGAGTTTTGGTCCATAACATCTCCTGCTTTCTTTTGTTTTTAGAACATAGGTGGTCATGACCTCCCTGACTTCTCAAGGAGGTAAGAACCTCGAAAAGGAGGTGATTATACTTCCCTGACTGCTCAAAAGAGGGTGAAAACTCCATAAAAGGAAGTGATCAAACCCTCCCTGACATCTCAGGAAGGGAGATGAAAACATCAAAGGAAATGGGAAATCAAATCAGATTAGCAGGTTTCTGAAGAGTCTCATTCTTAAAACAGGTATACATAAACCCATCAATATGGGGGGTATTAAACATAGTTACATAAATTACATAAGCACATAGTAACACAGGTTAGTAGTGATGTAACAAATAACATGAATCAACATGAGGAATTATACATGTCCATAAGTCCTAGAAATAATCCAAAAGGAATCTATTGTCCATTACTTCATGTGCCAGGAATCCAATGATTCCCGCAAGTTTTGAAGTCCTGCAATAGTCTCATCAACAATTTTTCATCTCAGGGAATCCAATGATTCCTACTGGTTTAAAAGTTCTGTACAATATCGTTATCAGCCATGCTCTTTCAGTGTCAGATTTTTTTAGGTCTTCTTCTTTGTTTTGAGGTTTTTCTCTTTTTCTGTCTCTCACCAGGTGCGCGTTAGCACCCATCTGATTCCTTCTCCATCTGTAGAGATACAAGCAAACTCTTTCTCCCAAGCAGTTAACCTATCTAGTCCCTTCTGTTTTACCACTTTCTAGATCTCTCATTATCTGGCAATTACATTGGAGCTGCTTGCACTGGACACTGCCCTTCTGTTGAGTTAAAAAAGCCTGTTTTCTTCCCAATTCTTCCCAAGTAATCCCTTTCTGCTATCTGATTGCTTTTCTGCTGATTGATTATGTAATCCCATTCTCCCATCTGATTGCTTTTTTGCTGATTGATCACATCAGAGTCCTGAACTTCTAAAGGTGTAAATGCAGGGGTTATGGCAGTGTCCAGGAACATGGAAAGTTACCAACTTTCTTCATCCTAAACTTCTCTCTGTTCTCAGATGGCCATTACCCTCAGCTTTGCCTAAAGTGAAATAAGGGAATTACTAATCTAGAAGAGTGCAAAAATTATTGTGTACAGTGATTTCGAGATTATTATGATCAAAGTTTGTGCAGAAAGATAAGGACAATGAAGGAAAAGTCATTGCTTCCACTAGGGGGAGCCCATAGAATATTTGCCAAAGCCTATGCAGATGGGACAAAGTATCATTCCTTACTTATTTATTCATATTTGTCTAATTACATTTTATTTAATCTGAGAAAATGTTTTATAGATTTGGAAAGAAATTGATTTTTAATAACTGGCCTTTCTGAAATTTTTTATACAAAAGAGTAGGGTACTATCCTTCATCTCTACCTCTCTCTTAATTTTTTGGGTTGACTTTGTCAGTCCACAAGCATCTATGAACTGCCAGTGAGGCCAAGTGCTGCCCTAGGTGTTGTAGATACAAAGACAAATATGAAATAGCTCCTGCCCTCTGATAAATCGTGTTATAATCAGGGAGACAATATGTCTATACCTAAGTGCATACTGACAGCTACACAGTACATGGCAACTGAGATATTCCTCAGGTACAACCTTTTCATGACCTTAAAGAGCTCGAGCTAAAAAAAGAACTTAATAGAATAGAAAGAGCCCTGGCTTTGAGATGCGTTATAAAATCTGGATTCTCATCTTGCTCTGGCTATTTACTGCCTATTTGACACTTACCAAATCTCCTTAGGCCCCTGAGTCCAAGTTTTCTCTTCTAAAGAAGAAAATTTAAATCATTTAAACATGATGTTCGGTTGGATTCCTTCCATGATCCCATGATCCCATTCCTAGCTAAAGAGCTTAGAAATGAGGATCATTTTTGGCACAGAGAAGAAAAAGAATCATTCACCCCTGTTTAATCATTAACCTATAAGGCTAATTATATGATTAACAAATCAAAAGTTCAACCTCAAAACCTTAATAAAGACAAAGCACAAAACTGCCAGGTTGTAAAAGCCAACAGAGCAGAATTTAAGGGCCATACTTCTTCTCGAGATCCTGGACTTTGCAGAGATGGCCAAAGAATTCCACTCTTGGCCCTGGGCTCTGCTGAGGCTGGCTCTCTGTGCTGCCTGCCTGGGCGTTGTCAAAGGGGGAAAGCTGCTGGCGATCCCCATGGATGGCAGCCATTGGCTCAGCATGCGTGAAATCATCCAGGAGCTCAGTCTGAGAGGCCATGATAGTCTTGTCCTGGCCCCAGAGCTGTCCTTGCAGATCAGAGAAGGACCATTCTACACTTTGAAGACCTTTCCAGTCACTTTCAGCAAGGAACATTTTCAGAAGATGCAGGTATCTTCTGATTTCCTCTTTGAATCAAAACCTTCCCTACAACGATTCTTGGAAATGGCTCAGGGCATGAAGATGTATGCTGATATGCATTTTAGCTTTTGTACTGATTTAGTATCTAATAAGGAACTGATGGAATCCCTGGAGCGGGCCCACTATGACGCTGTTTTGACTGATCCTGTGAATCCTTGTGGAGCTGTCCTGGCTCAGTATCTCACTGTTCCAGCTGTGTATTTCTTCCGGGAAATGCCATGTGATTTCACAGCTGTAGGCACTCAGTGTCCTAATCCATTCTCCTATATTCCAAGAACATTCACTGAAAACACTGATCACATGACTTTCCTGCAGCGGGTGAAGAACATTTTGTATACTTTTCCCCAGTCTGTGGCATGCCATTTATTTTTTTCACCTTTTGCAAGATTGGCTTCAGAACTCCTTCAGAGAGATTTGAGAATAGCAGATGTTTTGAGCCAGGGATCCGTGTGGCTCCTGAGGTCAGATTTTGTTCTGGATTTCCCCAGACCAGTCATGCCAAACATAATCTTCACTGGAGGTTTGAACTGCGCTAATAACAAGCAGCTCTCACAGGTTGGTAACACATCACAATATGTAACAAGCCATCATGCTAGTTTTTACTCTTTGGTCAAATTAGAGCATACCGATTTTCTTTTTTAGCAGATTGGGTTTTTTAAGAGAAAATACATGTAAAGGCCATTTTTAACATTTGGGTGTGTTTTTGTGCTTTTGAGTTCCAAATTCTATTCTCTTGTGTTTGGGAGCAACCTGCTAGTGGCTGCTGGCGATCTAATTCTGACCCCGTTTTTGGTTTTATGGGAAGATGATTATTTTCCCCCAACAGCATGGTCAGTAAGTTTGTCCAATATTGTGAAGCAGCTGTTATGAATCTGCTTGCTGAGGAGTGCAAACAACACTATCAAAGTCTTTTTCCATCCTATTCCTCTGGATCATCACAGGGTGAGACACTGCTATAGCTGTTGAATCTTATGCGATGTAATTTTCTCTAACATCATAACAGTCTATCATGGAGGCAAACTTTCTGACAAAAGGAGAAGTAGAATTGTAGTCAGAGTAGGCATTTTTCATAAGTCTCTCATAAGTCTTCTGGCTCGCTTCTTTGATATGTTGGCTCATTTTAATTATCCTGACTGAAAAAGCCTTACTGGGTCTCTTCTCCCTTTCTTTCCCTGCGGGTTATCTCTGCTGGGAGGATCCTACTCATGAACAGCTCTGGAGCACTGCTGACTCTTTGTTTCTTGTGTTTTCTTGTGCCCCAAGTTGGGCAGCATTTGTTATAGGAACCATTTGCTAGTGGCTGCTGGGGATCTACTTTTGACCAGCAGAATAGATCTTTTTATGTGAGAGGATGATAACAGTATAAGGAGACTGGGAGACAGTTGCATTCTCTGACCTCTCTCCTCTTGCCTCCAATTTATTTCATTCCCAATTCACAAACAATATCTGTGTCAGCGAAGGTTGATTTGCAATTCCTTCAAGGATGTTCTGATTCACAGCTGTGGGGGCTTTTAGAGAATTGACCTTCACACTTAGACATGATCCTTAAAATTACCTGAAATGGTAAGCAATCTGACATAAAGTACATATAGGAAATCATGTAAAGGATTTCCACATTAGTCATTTTGTGTGAGAAACCAAGAATAAAGAAGGAAGGAAGGAAGGAAGGAAGGAAGGAAGGAAGGAAGGAAGGAAGGAAGGAAGGAAGGAAGGAAGGAAGGAAGGAAGGAAGGAAAGAGAAAACATTATGCTTCAGTCTGTATTCAGACACCATCAGTTCTTTCTCTGGAGGCAGATTGCATTTTTCATCATGAATCCTTTGGGATTTTCTTGGATCATTATAATGCTGAGAAGAGCTAAGTCATCCATAGTTTTTCATTGCACGATGTTGATGTTACTATGCACAATGTTCTCTAGGTTATGCTCATTTCATTCTGTGTCAGTAAATCTGATTACATTTTAATGAATCTCCTACCAATAGATGATCTGAGGCAGTTCCAGACCTCTAGAGATAGACTAGGGAGGCATAAATATATGATTGATTTCTTTTTTCTCACAAATCTTTCTTTGTAGTGATTTCTTTCTGTCTTCCTTTCCCCTGATTCTCTGATCTTTAGGGTCATTAGGAATCAGGAACCCGGCATTCTAGTCCAGTTTTTCCACTTTCAAAAAAATCCCTTGGTCAAAAGGACTTGACTTCTCTTGTTTTTGTTTTCCTCTTTAGTTAAAGAAAGGAGATATATTACATAAACCCAGGTTTCTTAAGTGAGTCTTTGGGTCTTTGGTCATAGGCTCACAGGATCATAGATTGAAGGGAGCTCAGAGAATATCTAATCCTTCCGCTCATTTTTACAAATGATGAAAGGCAACCTGGTTTGGTGGAGAGAACAATAAACTTGCAAGCATGATCATCTGAATTTTAAATTCTATCTGAAATGTTTCCTTGTTGTGTGATGCTAGGAAATCACTTAACTTCTCTAATATTTAATTTCAACATCTATAAAATGTGTTTTGGATCAATTACTACTAGAGTATTTTCAGACTCTTAATCTATTGATCCCATGAAATCGAAGCTCAAGAAATTTAAGTGAATCACCACAGGTCATGAAAGTAGGAAGCGTCAGAAACAGGTGTCTCAAGATAAACATATGCTTTCTTTTTTAAGTCAAAATTATTGCTATTTACCCCTTAAGTACTAAACATAGAAGAATGTAAAGTACCCATTCAACAACAAATATTTATTATGTCCTAAGTATTGGGGATACACAGATTCCTTCATGGCATTTACCTTCAAAAGAACATTATATTGGGCCAAGCTCTTGCTTGTCCTGGATCAACATTTAGAGATTCTGTTGATCTAGTTGAACCCTAAAATGTGCCTTATCAAATTAGTTTGTGAAAGTCTGGACTATACTGTCTCTAAGGTCCCATTCAATTCCCATGACTTCTCTGTTTGAATTATGTGGAGAACAGTAAAAAATAGCATTAGGTTTAGTTGAATCTTAATAAGAGAAGAAAAAATTGTCACAAGTGCAAATACACTTTTCGTTATTCAGGAGTTTGAGTTTCCTAATTACAGCCTGGAGTTTGTAAGCAATTCTGAATGTGTTGTCCTCCAGTGCGGAAATGCAGGGGTTATGGCAGTGTCCAGCACCATGGAAAGTTACCAACTTTCTTCATCCTAAACTTCTCTCTGTTCTCAGGTGGACATTACCCTCAGCTTTGCCTAAAGTGAAATAAGAGAATTACTAATCTAGGGGAGTGCAGAAATTATTGTGTACAATGATTTCGAGATTATTATGATCAAAGTTTGTGCAGAAAGATAAGGACAATGAAGGGAAAGTCATTACCTCCATTAGGGGGAGCCCATACAACATTTTCCAAAGCCTATGCAGATGGGACAAAGTGTCATTCCAAGTATTTTATAGATTTGGAAAGAAAGTAATTTTTAATAACTGTCATTTCTGAAAATTTTTATATAAAAGAGTAAGGGTACTATCCTCCATCTCTACCTCTCTCTTAATTTTTTTGGGCTGCCTTTGTCAGTCCACAAGCATCTATGAACTGCCAGTGAGGCCATGTGCTGCCCTAGGTGTTGTAGATACAAAGACAAATGTGAAATAGCTTCAGCCCTCTGATAATTCATGTTATAATTGGGGAGACAATATGTCTATACCTGAGTGCATATTGATAGCTACACAGTACATGGAAAATCAGTTCAGAGGGGAAGGCATAAATACACAAATCAACAACTCAAAACCTGATCTCTCTTGGCTGTTTTTTCTTCTTTAATGACATTCATTTTTATTCAAAAAAAAAAAATCTAACAAGTCCTAAAGGAAAAACTCAAAGGGTTAAATATGCCCATTGCATACACTGATATACAGTTGGATGACAATCCAAAGTACAGATGAGACTTAGTCATCAGAATGGGAAGATAAGATTATGTGGCTCCGTGGATAGAGTACTAGGCTTAGAGTTAGGAAGGGCCAAGTTCAGATTTGACTTCAGATACTTGCTAGCTGTGTAATCCCAGGCTTCACCTTTATTTGCCTTACTCCACTGGAGAAGGAAATGACAAAGCATTCCAGCCTCTTTGCCAAGAAAACTTCACTGATAGTTTGATTCACCAGGGCACGGAAAGTCAAACGTGATTAAACAACAACTGAGACTTGATCATGAGCAGCAGTCAAAGAACCTATACAGAAGTCATGGCTTAAACTTTCCCGTCAGATTACTGGAGGAGACCCAAACCACTGGCAATGAAAATTGAAGCAGAACCTCGAATAGCTCCCAGCGAAACCACCTCTTAATAAGAACTAGACAAAGCTTGTTCCTACTGAACACGTCAGATCTTGCCTGATCAGCTTTTCTCTGGGTCTTAAAGGGCCCAACGTTACAAAGGAGTATGATAGAATGAAGAAGAGCACTGGCTTTGCCTTCAAGCAGAGAACCCGAGTTTAAATCTTCCTTAGTCACATGTTACTATATGACCTTAGGCAAACTACTTAATTTCCCTTAGTTTTCTCATCTTTAAATGAAGGGGTAAAGTTGATGGTCTCCAGGTTCTTTCCAGGTCTAGATTCTGTAAACCTAAGAAAAGTTCTGTTGCCCAAAGAAAAAGGTTGTGTCCTGGCCCATCCAGGAGCCCTGAGTGTATCCTCAAATGAGGCAATAGTACATCCTATGGGCAGTTCAGGGGTTCAGTTCTGGAGTTCCCATTCCCTAGAGGCAGGTAGAAAGTACTTGATTCTTCAGACTTCTGCCTCCTCTTCATGAGTTCTCCTCCCCTTCATGAGTTTTCCCTTTCTAGGGTCCTGACCTCTACTGGGAGTGGGGATAAAATCCTGAAATAAGATTCTTAAACTATTTATAGTTCTACATGGTGGTGGAAAGGTCTAAGGCACAAACACAGTGTGGGCCTTTGACTTGGAGAGGAATAAGGATTTAGATTAGTAACTCATGATGGGGAAGGTCCTCTGAAATCAATTGTTGATTCTTGGGTTTTAAAGAGCAGATCAAGATAGTCATCCATACTCAATCCCCTACTTGCTGTAATGTTTTCCTGAGTTCTATCAGCAATCCTTCTGAGCCTTAGTCTTCTAGGATCTCTGGTTGGCTTCAGATAACTGGAGGCTTATGAGGTGGTCGTCCACGGTTAGGGTTGTCAGCAAGGAGAGTGATGAATAGGACACAAAAGGTAGTATAGAATGACTTGTTCTATGTGAAAATGGTAGCTCTGTTGGTTTGGACAAAGGAATTCTTTCAAAGTCTTAGTTCCCTTATGTGTAAAATGAGAAGTTTGGGCTCAAAGATCATAGCATCACAGAAGTGTAGCTTTTGAGCTGGCAGTAAGCTTGGGGACCTTCAAGTACAGAGTCTTTATCTTGGAACTAAGGAACTGAGACCCAGAGAAATTACATTAATTTTTTTGTTTTTTTATTTTAAATAATAGTTTTTTTATTATCAAAATATGTGCAAAGAGAGTTTTGAGCATTCACCCTTGCAAAGCCTTGTGTTCAGAACTCAGGACTCAGAGGGGAAATGAGCTATTCTCAAATAGCTGGAGACAGTCATGTGGAAGAGCCATTGGATCTGCTCTGCCTGGCCCCAGTGGACACAACTAGAAGGAATGAAAGGGTGAAAGAGGACATTTAAAGCTTGAATTTCTTTTTTGTTAAGACAATGAGAGCTTTCCCAAAGTTGACTGGACCACTTTATCCTCAGCTGAGTGTTTCAATTTCTCCAAACCAATATTCTACCAGTCAATTCACAAACATTTCGTAAACATCTGTTCTGTGCCATGATCCACTTGTGCTATTCAGGTATGGCTGAGATTAGCTGGAGCCCTGGGTTCCCTTCAGATTTGGAAATTCTAAGCCTGCTGCCAAAGACACATACCCAGCTCCAAGAAGACTTCTAAAGGGAGGGGGGCTGGCAAGAGAGAGGAAAAGGGAAGGATGGGGCTGGGAATAAACTACCCTCCCCAAGGGAGACAAGAGAGAAGAAACATGGATCTAGTCCAAAAGTGGTCTACAGACACTTCCTTGATAGAGGGAGATCTTCAGTGAGGAAATTTTCCCGCTTCCTGAACCTTGTGTGGAAGGGAGCACGAGCTGCCTAGAGCACTGGGGTTCAAAGAGGTGCCCCAGCAGCCAGAATAAGTAGGCTTCAGAGACAGAACTCAGAGACAGCTTTTACTGGATCAGGGACCAACTCAAACCACTTCTCTGCATTGCCACTGGTACACAAAAGAGACCAAGGAAATATTCAGCTGTCGACAAATCACAATAAATAATGCTGTGCTTTGCACAAGAAATTGCTCCAGAAATTATGAGTCAAAACAGTTTAGGGCATCTTTACCTGATTTCCTGATCCCCAGACTTCCTCTTGTACTTGCTTTGTACATGCACATGTGTCTACATATGGATTTGTAGAGAATCTTAACTTTGAGGGTTTGTGTCCTCAGCACCCCAGCTAACGTATTGTACACTTGTATTTATGTGACAAATGCTTTGTTGGAACAAACTGAATGCAAAAAGGCTGAAGGCCTTAGACTAATTAGAAGGTTTTTGCATTTGTGCAGGCAAATCAGGTGATGAGGGTCTTCACTAGGTTGGAGATCCTTGAATGGAGGAAAGGATATATGACATATGATAAATGTTATGAACATAGACTCTAAGATATGGGAAGTAACTGGATCCTGCAATTTGAAGAAGAGTATAAAGTCTATCTAAGATTATGAATCCGGGGATGGGAAGGCTGAGGGGCCGTGATCAGAAATGGAAGGGTTTGGGTCAAGAGGGATGGGAAAGTATGGAAAATGTGTGGCTTTCTGTTCCAATTGCAATGCTAATTCTATTCTGCAAACACTTCTGGAGATTTTATTTAAGACACAGAGGCCATGAACCATAGATGATGGAGGGCTGGACTTGCAGGCTCAAGTCTCCCTCTGACCCAAGGAGTTACAAATCAGAGCCTGTTTCTGACCAAGAAGGCTGAAGTGTTAGTAGAGCAAATATGAAGAGCAGGAGACCCTTGGGTCATGTGAACACATCATCTTCTCTTTGTGAGACATAAGCAAATGTGATGTGTAACACATGCTAGAGACTTTGAGAGAACAGATTGCAGAGTTCTGAGAAAGACTTAGAGGATCCCCCGGTCTAAATTTGGACCTAATGGCTGAACATAGGTGGCTCAAAGGAGCTTCAAGACTATCAAGAATGAAACTCAGAGAAGCTAGAACAGAAAGAGGAGAAGAATGGTGCAGAAAGAGGGAGAGAGCGAGGGGACACCAGTGTGCGATGCAGCAGAAAAGTCAAGTCAGGCAGGAACAAGAAGCACATAATGAGGAAGTAAGTGAGAAATGATGGAGAACATTAACTGGAGGAAACTGGGCAGATCCATAGAAACAAAGTACCAATAAGAATGGGCAGCCCAACTTCTGAACAA
Organism: Antechinus flavipes; assembly: GCF_016432865.1. Lineage (NCBI taxonomy): Eukaryota > Metazoa > Chordata > Mammalia > Dasyuromorphia > Dasyuridae > Antechinus > Antechinus flavipes. The sequence continues at coordinate 2,476,954 of NC_067401.1, read as the reverse complement.
ATCCATTCCCTTCTCCTGGAGTCAGGTTCTGTTCTGTACAATGGTGGATTGGATGAAAAACTTCTATCTCTGGTACCTCCTTGAAATCTGATCCTGCCCTACAAGTGTCAAGAGAGTTTTGTTCTGAGTATATTTTTGGTCCAGAAAAGGAGAGCTCAACATATAGAGAAACACAGAGAGGGACAAAGAGAATCAGAGACACAGAGAGACAGAGAGATTTCTTGTAATGATTAATCTAAGGAGGTGAATCATATATGGGGAGAAGCAAAAGTTCAACTTCTCTTCCAATTACCTTTTGTCTCACTAAGTTTATGGCTTCCATGCCCACATAAAAATAAGGCCCAGTTATCAAAGCTGCCAGATTGTGACAGAGGACAGAGCAGAGTTTAAAGAACTTGCTTTCTCGGGGATCCTAGAGTTGCCCAGATGGCCAGAGGGCTGCGATCGTGGCCCTGGGCCCTGGTGAGGCTGGCTCTCTGTGCTGCCTGCCTGGGCTTTGTCCAAGGAGGCAAGCTGCTGGTGTTTCCCGCGGATGGCAGCCACTGGCTCAGCATGCGGAAAGTGGTTCAGGAGCTGACTCTGAGAGGGCACGAAAGTACTGTCGTGGCCCCGGAACTCTCCCTGCATATCAGAGAAGGACAGCACTACACTCTGAGGACCTTTCCAGTCACTTTCAGCAAGGACCTTTTCAAGGAGTTGATGCATAATAATATTCATAAAGTATTTGAACCAGAACCTTTACTGAAGAGATTTTTGGATAGGATTCCAATGTTGAAGAACTTTACTAATATGCACCTTAGCTTTTGTAGAGAATTAATCTCCAACAAGGAACTGATGAAATCCCTGGAAGAGACCCACTATGATGCCGTTTTAACTGATCCAATTATTCCCTGTGGAGCCATTCTGGCACAGTATCTGTCCATTCCAGCTGTTTATTTCTTGCGAGGAGTTCCATGTGGCTTAGACACCGAAAGCACTCAGTGCCCTGACCCAGCCTCCTATGTCCCCAGAATGGCCACAGAAAACACGGACCGGATGACGTTCCTCCAGCGGGTAAAGAACATTCTATACGCTTTGCCCCAGAATGTGGTGTGCCATATGCTGTATTCGACTTTTGAAAGCCTGGCTTCCGAACTCCTTCAGAGAGACCTGAGTATTGTGGATGTCCTAAGTCATGGGTCTGTGTGGCTCATGAGAACAGACTTTGTGATGGATTATCCCAAACCGGTCATGCCCAATATGATCTTCATTGGGGGTATCAACTGTGCCAATAACAAGCAGCTCTCTCAGGTTGGTATGTGTACCTTAGTTAGCCAGCCAGGGGCACATTTGGTTTTCTGGTTTTTGAGAGAAAACATGGCTGTTTTTAATGAGTCCCAAAAATGAGATGATCCATGGTGGTCTCACGGATGGAAATCTTAGATGAGGATATTCTCCTGCTTCCTCCAGGCTGGCACCTTCTATGGAAGGTAGCATGAGCTGCCTAGAGCACTGGGGCTCAAAGAGGTGCCCCGACAGCCAGAGTAAGCAAGTTTCAGAGACAGGACTCAGAGCCCACTTTTACTAGATTAGGGGCCAACTCAAACCACTTTTCTGCATTGTCACTAGTACACAAAAGAGGCCGAGGAAATACTCAGCTGTCGAGAAATGATAATGAATAATGCTGTGCTTTGCACAAGAAATTGCTCTAGAAATTACGAGTCAAAACACAGCTTAGGGGCATCTTTACCTGGACTTCCTGATCCCCAAACTTCCTCTTGTATTTGCTTTGTACGTGTGTCCACATGGGGGTTTGTAGAGAATCTTGTCCTTTTGTGTTTGTGTCCTCAGCACCCCAGCTAATGTATTGTACATTTGTAGGTATGTGAGAAATGCTTTGTTGGAGCAAACTGAATAAGAAAATGCCGGAGGCTTCAGACTAAGTAGGAAGTTTTTGCAATTGTGCAGGCAAATCAGGTGATGAGAGTCTTTACTAGGTTGGAGACCCTGTGTGGAGGATAGTAAAGACATATGACATATGACAAATGCTGTAAACATAGATTCAAAAAGATATGGGAAGCAACTGGATCCTGCAATTTAAAAAGCACAAAAAGCCTATCTAAGATTACGAATCCAGAGACGGGAAGGCTGGGGGGCCATGATCAGAAATGGAAGGGTTTGGGTGAAGAGGAATGGGGAGGTGGGGGAAATGTGTGGCTTTCTGTTCCAATTGCATCACCAATTCTATTCTGCAAACACTTCTGGAGAAATTAAGGCAGAGAGGCCATGAGCCATAGATGATGGAGGGCTGGAATTGGAGTCAGGAAGGTGCAGGCTCAAGTCTCCCTCTGATCCAAGGAGTTACAAATCAGAGTCTGTTCTGACCAAGGAGGCTGAAGTGTTAGTAGAGCAGATATGAAGAGCAGGAGACCCTTGGGTCATGTGAGCACATCATCTTTGCTTTTGAGACCTAAGCAAGATGTGACACATACTAGAGACTTTGAGAGAACAGATTGCAAAGAGTTCTGAGGAAAAAACCCTCTCTAAATTAGGACCTAATGGTTGAACATAGGTGGCTCAAAAGAGCTTTCAGGAATGAAACTCAAAGAGAAAACCAAAGAGGAAGCTAGAGAGGAAGGAAGAGGAGAAGAAGAGTGCAGAAAGAGGAAGAGAGAACTCCAAGGAAGAATGAGGGGACATCAGTGAGCAGTACAGCAGAAAAGTCAAGTCAGGCAGCAACAAGAGGCACATAACGAGGCAGTAAGTGAGAAGTGATGGAGAACATTAACTGGAGAAAACTGGGCAGATCCATAGAAACAAGGTTGCAGTAAGAGTGGGCAGCCCAACTCCTGACCAAATCCCTTCCCTTCTCCTCGAGTCAGTTTCTGTTCTGTACAATGGGGGATTGGATGGGATGACTTGGAAATCCTGCTCTTGCCTTACAAACATTGGCAAGAGAGTTTTGTTCTGAGCACATTTTTGGTCCAGAGAAGGAGAGCTCAACAGATAGAGAAACACAGAGAGAGGGACAGAGAGAATCAGAGACACAGAGAGACAGAGAGATTTCTTGTAATGATTAATCTAAGGAGGTGAATCATATATGGGGAGAAACAAAAGTTCAACTTCTCTTCCAATTGCCTTTTATCTCATTAAGTTTATGGCTTCCATGCCCACATAAAAATAAGGCACAGTTACCAAAGCTGCCAGATTGTGACAGAGGGCAGAGCAGAGTTTAAAGAACTTGCTTTCTCGGGGATCCTAGATTTGCCCAGATGGCCAGAGGGCTGCAATCGTGGCCCTGGGCTCTGGTGAGGCTGGCTCTCTGTGCTGCCTGCCTGGGCTTTGTCCAAGGAGGGAAGCTGCTGGTGATCCCCATGGATGGCAGCCACTGGCTCAGCATGCGGGAAGTGGTTCAGGAGCTGACTCTGAGAGGCCATGAAAGTACTGTCGTGGCCCCGGAGCTCTCCCTGCATATCAGAGAAGGACAGCACTACACTCTGAGGACCTTTCCAGTCACTTTCAGCAAGGACTTTTTTGAAGATATGATGCATAATAATGTCCATAAAATATTTGAACCAGAACCTTTCCTGAAGAGATTTTTGGATAGTATTTCATTATTGAAGAATGCCTTTCATATGCACCATAGCTTTTGTAGAGACTTAATCTCCAACAAGGAACTGATGAAATCCCTGGAAGAGACCCACTATGATGCTATTTTAACTGACCCAGTGATTCCCTGTGGAGCCATTCTGGCACAGTATCTGTCCATTCCAGCTGTTTATTTCTTGCGAGGAGTTCCATGTGGCTTAGACACTGAAAGCACCCAGTGCCCTGACCCAGCCTCCTATGTCCCTAGAATGGCCACAGAAAACATGGACCGGATGACGTTCCTCCAGCGGGTAAAGAACATTCTATACGCTTTGCCCCAGCATGTGGTGTGCCATATGCTGTATTCGACTTTTGCAAGCCTGGCTTCCGAACTCCTTCAGAGAGACCTGAGTATTGTGGATGTCCTAAGTCATGGATCTGTGTGGCTCATGAGAACAGACTTTGTGATGGATTATCCCAAACCGGTCATGCCCAATATGATCTTCATTGGGGGCATCAACTGTGCCAATAACAAGCAGCTCTCTCAGGTTGGTATGTGTACCTTAGTTAGCCAGCCAGGGGCACATTTGGTTTTCTGGTTTTTGAGAGAAAACATGGCTGTTTTTAATGAGTCCCAAAAATGAGATGATCCATGGTGGTCTCACGGATGGAAATCTTAGATGAGGAAATTCTCCTGCTTCCTCCAGGCTGGCACCTTCTATGGAAGGTAGCATGAGCTGCCTAGAGCACTGGGGCTCAAAGAGGTGCCCCGACAGCCAGAGTAAGCAAGTTTCAGAGACAGGACTCAGAGCCTGCTTTTACTAGATTAGGGGCCAACTCAAACCACTTCTCTGCATTGTCACTAGTACACAAAAGAGGCCGAGGAAATACTCAGCTGTCGACAAATCACAATGAATGATGCTGTGCTTTGCACAAGAAATTGCTCCAGAAATTATGAGTCAAAACACAGTTTAGGGGCATCTTTACCTGGATTTCCTGATCCCCAAACTTCCTCTTGTATTTGCTTTATACGTGTGTCCACATGTGGGTTTGTAGAGAATCTTGTCCTTTTGTGTTTGTGTCCTCAGCACCCCAGCTAATGTATTGTACATTTGTAGGTATGTGAGAAATGCTTTGTTGCAGCAAACTGAATAAGAAAATGCCGGAGGCTTCAGACTAAGTAGGAAGTTTTTGCAATTGTGCAGGCAAATCAGGTGATGAGAGTCTTTACTAGGTTGGAGACCCTGTGTGGAGGATAGTAAAGACATATGACATATGACAAATGCTGTAAACATAGATTCAAAAAGATATGGGAAGCAACTGGATCCTGCAATTTAAAAAGCACAAAAAGCTAGCTAAGATTATGAATTCAGAGATGGGAAGGCTGGGGGGCCATGATCAGAAATGAAAGGGTTTGGATGAAGAGGAATGGGAAGGTGGGGAAAATATGTGGCTCTCTGTTCCAATTGCATTGCCAATTCTATTCTGCAGATACTTCTGGAGATTTTAATTAAGACACAGAGGCCATGAGCCATAGATGATGGAGGGCTGGACTTGGAGTCAGGAAGATGCAGGCTCAAGTCTCCCTCTGACCCAAGGAGTAATAAATCAAAGCCTATTTCTGTCCAAAAAGGCTGAAGTGTTAGTACAGCATATATCAAGAACAGGAGAAATTTGGGTCATGTGAGCACATCATCTTCTCTTTGTGAGACATAAGCAAATGTGATGTGTAACACATGCTAGAGACTTTGAGAGAACAGATTGCAGAGTTCTGAGAAAGACTTAGAGGATCCCACTCTCTAAATTAGGGCCTAATGGCTGAACATAGGTGGCTCAATGGAGCTTGGAGTCTTTCAAGAATTAAATTCAGAGAGAAAATCAAAGAGAAAGCTAGAGAGGAAAGAGGAGAAGACCAGTGCAGAAAGTGAAAGAAGGAGAGACTGCTAGAGTGCAATGCAGAAGAAAAGTCAAGTCAGGCAGGAACAAAACCACATAACGAGGGAGTAAGTGAGAAGTGATGCAGAACACTCACTGGAGAAAACTGGGCAAATCATTTTGGAGAGCAATTTGGAACTACTTTCAGAAAGTTATCAAACTGTGCATTCCCTTTGATCCAGCAGTGTTGGTATTGAGCCTATATCCCAAAGGGATCTTAAAAGGGGGAAAGGGACCCACATGTGCAAAAATGTTTGCGGCAGCTCTTTTCTTAGTGGCAAGACACTGGCAAATGAGTAGATGCCGACCAACTGGGGAATGGCTGAATAAGTTATGGTATATGAATGCTATGGAATATTTTTGTTTTATAATAAATAACCAGCAGGATGATTTTAGAGAGGCCTGGAGAGACTTAGATGAATTGATGTTAAGTGAAATGAGCAGAACCAGGAGATCTTGTACATGGCAACATCGATATTATATAACGTTCAATTCTGATGAACATAATTCTTTCCAAAAAGATGATTGATGTCAGTTTCAATGATCTTATGATGAAAAGAGCCATTCACATTCAGAGAAGATGGCTGTGGGAACTGAGTGTAGATCACAATATAACATTCTCACTCTTTTTGTTGTTGTTTGCTTGCATTTTTTCTTACTCATTTATTTTCCTTTTTATCTGATTTCTCTTGTGCAGCAAGATAATTGTATAAATATGTTTATATAAATATATATATGTATGATTTAACATATATTTTAACATGTTTAACATTTATTGAATTGCTTGTCATAGGGAAGGAGGTAGAAGTAAGGAGGAGAAAATCTGAAATACAAGGCTATGCAAGCATCAATGCTGTCAAATTATCTTTGCATATGTTTTGGGAGTAAAAACCATTATTTTTTTTAATGGGCAAATCTGGGAGGAGAAGCAAGGTGGCAATAAGAGTGGGCAGCCCAACTCCTGGCCAAATCTATTCCCTTCTCCCGACACCAGCTTTTGTTTGGTAAAATGGGGATTGGATGAGATGACTTAGAAATCTTGATCTTGTTATATAAGTGTTGTCAAGAGAGTTTTGTTCTGAGTACATTTTTGGTCCAGAGAAGGTGAGCTCAATGGATAGAAAAGAGATATTGACATTTCTTGTAATGATTAATCTAAGGAAGTCAATCCTATATGGAAAAAAGCAAAAGTTCAATCTCTCTTCCAATTGCCTTTTGTCTCATTTTGTTTGTGGCTTCCATGCCCACATAAAGATAAGGCGCAGTTACCAAAGCTGCCAGATTGTGACAGAGGACAGAGCAGAGTTTAAAGTTGCTTTCTCGGGGATCCTAGATTTGCCCAGATGGCCAGAGGGCCGCGATCATGGCCCTGGGCTCTGGTGAGGCTGGCTCTCTGTGCTGCCTGCCTGGGCTTTGTCCAAGGAGGGAAGCTGCTGGTGATCCCCATGGATGGCAGCCACTGGCTCAGCATGCGGGAAGTGGTTCAGGAGCTTGGTCTGAGAGGCCATGAAAGTACTGTCGTGGCCCCGGAACTCTCCATGCAGATCAGAGAAGGACGGCACTACACTCTGAGGACCTTTCCAGTCACTTTCAGCAAAGATTTTTTCCAGGATATAGTGCAGAGCAGTCCCCATAAACTATTTGAACTGGAATCTTTCCTGAAGAGATATTTTGATATGGTCACATTGTTGAAGAATATCTTTCATATGTATGATAGCTTTTGTAGAGACTTAATGTACAACAAGGACCTGATGAAATCCCTGGAAGAGACCCACTATGATGCCGTTTTAACCGATCCCGCGAGTCCCTGTGGAGCCATTCTGGCACAGTATCTGTCCATTCCAGCCGTTTATTTCTTGCGAGGAGTTCCATGTGGCTTAGATGCTAAAAGCACTCAGTGCCCTGACCCAGTCTCCTATGTCCCCAGAATGACCACAGAACACACGGACCGGATGACGTTCCTCCAGCGGGTAAAGAACGTTCTATATGCTTTGCCCCAGATTATGATGTGCCCTATGCTGTATTCGACTTTTGAAAGCCTGGCTTCAGAACTCCTCCAGAGAGACCTGAGTATGGCGGATATCCTAAGTCATGGGTCTGTGTGGCTCATGAGAACAGACTTTGTGATGGATTATCCCAAACCGGTCATGCCCAATATGATCTTCATTGGGGGCATCAATTGTGCCAATAACAAGCAGCTCTCCCAGGTTGGTATGTGTACCTTAGCCAGCCAGCCAGGGGCACATTTGGTTTTCTGGTTTTTGAGAGAAAACATGGCTGTTTTTAATTAGTGTCCAAAAGTGAGGTGATCCGTGGTGGTCCCATCAAATCATTATAAGCCCTCTACCATCTCCTGAACTGAGTGGAGCTAAAGAGACAAATTTGAGATGCTGGGAGGGTTGGGAATTTGCTTGCCAACAGCTATTTGCAGTGATTTCTTTGTTTCCTCATTGATTTTCTACCAAAATCTTTTGAGTCAAAGGAAATAGGGAAAGCTTGAGCTAGTTCGAGATCTACTGCTCTGTGGGAGCCCCCTCTGCCTATACAAGAAATCCCCTTCCACCTGTCTTCCACAGCATCTCTACTCTCGTACTAATTGTCAAGTCCTCCCCAATTATCGGCTATTTCCCCATTGCCTACAGACAGACTCGGCTCTCCCCACTCTTCCAAACATCCTCCTCATTTGATCCTTCCCTTTGGTGATTCCTGTCCTGTATCTGTCTGAGGTTCTGTGGCTAATTGGCTTGAGAAGGCCTCCGCCTACAAGTCTCCTCCTCCTTTCTTCTCTTTCCTTAACTCAGCAGTCTCTTTCAGCCCAAACTGCCCTCTTCCAGTTACCAATAACCTCCTTATTGCCAGGCCCAACGACGGCTTATCAGACCCCATCCTTCTGGGTCTCCTTCATCGTCAGTCTCCTCCTCCTTTGCTCTCCTGGTTCTCCTCCCTCCCTCCCTGATCCTCATTTGCTGGATCACCATCCAGGCCGTGCTCCTTCCCACGGGTGTCCCACTAGACTCGGGCCTGGGCCCTCTTCCCCTCGTTCACCGAGCGATCCCATCGTTTCCCATGGTTTCACATCCTGTCTCGAGGCTGATGATTCTCACATTCTCCATCCCACCTTAACCTCTCTGCTGATCTCCAACAGCCCATTGCACACGTCAGGCTGGATGTCTCCCGAACGTATCATGTTCCAAGCAGAACCCCCTCTTTCCCTCCAAACCATTCTCTCCTCCTAACTTTCCTGTTACCCCCCAGCCTCCCAGGCTGTTATCCTTGAGTGTTCCCTCTCTTTCGGTTCCACCCACCCCCCTTAATCCATCTGGATAATGACGAGTCCTGTCAGTTTGGCCTCCATAACATTTCTCCGTCCGAATTATCTTCGTAGAAGCTCTCCCCCTTGTCTGCCACTATCTTGGTATCTTGCTGTTTGAAAGCTCAGGATCCCAATGCCTCGGCACTCCTAGAGGGGAGGATGCAGTCTTGTTCGTAACCCATAATATCCGCCAAACCTGCCCCTGCAGGACCCCGGGCCTGTCCCCTGCTGCTGCCCTCATACCCACCATTCAGGGGTCTCCATCCTGCTTCCTCACTGGGAGGGAGAGAACAACACGATACCCACCAGAGCTCCCTCCCAAAAGCCCTTTTTATACATTCTCTCACTGGCGCTGGCTGGGATACTTATCTCCATCTGCACTTGAGGAAACTGAGGTGGATTTGTCCAAGCTGGCAATTGTCCCCCCAGTCCTCCTGAGGCCATACTCAAGAGCCAGCCCAAGTGCACCACCCCTAGCCTCGGGCCAATGAGCGGGGGAGATGGTGATGGCCATCCAGAGGCCAAAGGGAACCCATCCTTCCATGACCTTGGCAAAAGGTTTGTTTGTTTTTGTATCAGTTCTTTGGGGTGGAAACTCCCTCTACCTAAACCAGTGGCAATTCCTCCTCACTCTTAGCCGTAGATAACTGTTTCAGAAGCTGAGCCCCTGAGTGGCAGGCCATTGTTAAGCACCTGCCAGATGGCAGGCACTGTATTGGACTGAGGCCCAACGATGGCTTAATCCATCTGGCTAATGACGAGTCCTGTCAATTTGGTCTCCATGTTCCAAACATCCTGATCTGTATCATGTATCTCTCTCTGTCTCTGTCTGTCTCTCTCTCTTCTCTCTCTCTCTCTCTCTGTCTTTGTCTCTCTCTGTCTCTGTCTCTGTCTCTCTGTCTCTCTGTCTCTCTCTCTCTCTCACACACACACACACACACACACACACACACACACACAATCTCCACTCTGATGATCCTTCAGCCTTTGTGCCTTTCACTTTGTCCCTTCAGATGGAGATGAAATGAGCATGAAGGTCTTTTCGAGGAGATGATATTTGGAAAGTGATTTTCCAACAAGTCAGAGACAATCCCTCGTCCCCTTTTGGACTGAGAGGATTCCACACCAGTTTTCACATGTCAAGGCACCCACTGCAGCGGCCCGCATGGATGGGCTCCCTCCCCCACACTCACAGCCTGGCGCCCCCAGAGGGGTCCTCATCAGAACCACAGGGGCAAGTGTGTCTGTTTGTTCCTTGATTTTCCTGATTCCCTCAGGTCTCAGCTCATACCTGCTTCACGAGGCTTTCTTCTGCTCCTCAGTCCAATACAGTGCCCGCCCTATGGCAGGTGCTTAACAATGGCCTGCCACTCAGGATGAGACAGAGAGACAGAGACAGAGAGAGATACATGTGAGCAGGGGAGGGGGTGAGACCCCATCCTCATACATAGTAGTATTCTGTGACATATTAGCACATTAAAAACAGCATATTATCATATACAGAGCAGTTATGTTTATTGAACATGAAATAACAGAGCTGGAGTGCCAGAAAGGGGACCTGTATTTGCATCGAAGCCCAGAGCGCCACAGAGGGCTGGGCCATGGCATCCCAGGAGCCTGGGAATACGGGGAAAGGAGAAATTCAGCTTCTTTTTTTGCTTCTCACCTTTACTGCCTTTACTAAAGCCAATAATGGGACAAGCCAGGAAGCCCATGCAATCAATCTTCCTTGGGTTCACGAAGCAGAGGGAGGCTGTCTCGGGCCAGGGGGAGGAGAGCTCTAGTCTGTCCTGCTCAGACCACATCTGGAGGGCTGGCCTAGGCTTTGGATGCCACAGCTTTCGGAAGGTATTGGTGGTTAAGCCTGAGATCTTCCAGGAGAAAGGGCAAGTGGGGTGAGGATGGGCCTTGGGCTCATGCCCCAAAAGAGCCAGAGCAGCTGGGGCTGGACCAGAACTCAAGACTCAGAGGGAAAATGAGATGTTCTCAAGTAGCTGGAGATAATCATGAGGAAGAGCCACTGGGTCTGCTCTGCCTGGTCTCCGGGGACACAACCAGAAGCAAGAGGTAGCAGAGGACAGTTTAGGCTTGAATTTCGGACAATGAGAGCTTTCCCAAAGTTGACTGGACCGCTTTATCTTCAGCGGAGTGTTTCAGGTTCTCCAAACCAATATTCCACCAGTCAGTGCACAAACATTTAGTAAACATCTGCTCCGTGCCATGATCCGCTTGTGCTATTCGGGTACGGCTGAGACTGGCCGGGGCCCTGGGTTCCCTTCAGATTCAGAAATTCTAAGCCTGCTGCCAAAGATGCATACCCAGCCCCAAGAAGACTTCTAAAGGGGGGGGGGGCACTGGCAAGAGAGGGGGAAAGGAAAGGATGGACCTGTGAAAAAAACTATGCTCCCTATGGGATACAAGAGGGAAGAAACATGGATCTCGGGCAAGAGAGGCCTGTGAACACTTCTTGATGGAGGGAGATCTTCAAGGAGGAAATTCTCCTGCTTCCTGAACCTTGTGTGGAAGGGAGTACGACCTGCCTAGAGCACTGGGGCTCAAAGAGGTGCCCCGACAGCCAGAGTAAGCAGGCTTCAGAGACAGGACTCAGAGCCCGCTTTTACTGGATCAGGGACCAACTCAAACCACTTCTCTGCATTGTCACTGGTACACAAAAGAGGCCAAGGAAATACTCAGCTGTCAAGAAATGATAATGAATAATGCTGTGCTTTGCACAAGAAATTGCTCCAGAAATTACGAGTCAAAACACAGTTTAGGGGCACCTTTACCTGGATTTCCTGATCCCCAAACTTCCTCTTGTATTTGCTTTGTACGTGTGTCCACATGGGAGTTTGTAGAGAATCTTGTCCTTTTGTGTTTGTGTCCTCAGCACCCCAGCTAACGTATTGTACATTTGTAGGTATGTGAGAAATGCTTTGTTGGAGCAAACTGAATAAGAAAATGCCGGAGGCTTCAGACTAAGTAGGAAGTTTTTGCATTTGTGCAGGCAAATCAGGTGATGAGGGTCTTCACTAGGTTGGAAACCCTGTGAGTGGAGGAAAGGCAAGACATATGACATATGACAAATGCTGTAAACATGGACTCAATAAGATGTGGGAAGTGACTGGAACCTGCAATTGAAGAAGAGCAAAAAGCCTATCTAAGATTACGAATCCAGAGACAGGAAGGCTGGGGGGCCATGATCAGAAATGGAAGGGTTTGGGTGAAGAGGAATGGGAAGGTGGGGAAAATATGTGGCTCTCTGTTCCAATTGCATTGCCAATTCTATTCTGCAAACACTTCTGGAGAAATTAAGGCAGAGAGGCCATGAGCCACAGATGATGGAGGGCTAGACTTGCAGGCTCAAGTCTCCCTCTGACCCAAGGAGTTACAAATCAGAGTCTGTTTCTGACCAAGAAGGTTGAAGTGTTAGTAGAGCAGATATGAAGAGCAGGAGACCCTTGGGTCATGTGAACACATCATCTTTGCTTTTGAGAATTAAGCAAGATGTAACACATACTAGAGACTTTGAGAGAACAGACTGAAAAAAGTTCTGAGAAAGACTTACAGGATCCCCCTCTCTAAATTGGGACCTAATGGTTGAACATAGGTGGCTCAAAAGAGCTTCAAGTCTTTCCGGAATGAAACTCAGAGAGAAAACCAAAGATGAAGCTAGAGAGGAAGGAAGAGGAGAAGAAGAGTGCAGAAAGAGGAAGAGAGAACTCCAAGGAAGAATGAGTGTGTAGTGCAGCAGAAAAGTCAAGTCAGGCAGCAACAAGAGGCACATAACGAGGCAGTAAGTGAGAAGTGATGGAGAACATTAACTGGAGAAAACTGGGCAGATCCATAGAAACAAGGTTGCAGTAAGAGTGGGCAGCCCAACTCCTGACCAAATCCCTTCCCTTCTCCTCGAGTCAGTTTCTGTTCTGTACAATGGGGGATTGGATGGGATGACTTGGAAATCCTGCTCTTGTCTTACAAACATTAGCTAAAGAAACACAGAGAGAGGGACAGAGAGAATCAGAGACACAGAGAGACAGAGAGATTTCTTGTAATGATTAATCTAAGGAAATCAATCATATATGGGGAGAAGCAAAAGTTCAACCTCTCTTCCAATTGCCTTTTGTCTCATTAAGTTTGTAGCTTCCATGCCCACATAAAGATAAGGCCCAGTTACCAAAGCTGCCAGATTGTGACAGAGGACAGAGCAGAGTTTAAAGAACTTGCTTTCTCGGGGATCCTAGATTTGCCCAGATGGCCAGAGGGCTGCGATCATGGCCCTGGGCTCTGGTGAGGCTGGTTCTCTGTGCTGCCTGCCTGGGCTTTGTCCAAGGAGGGAAGCTGCTGGTGTTCCCCGCGGATGGCAGCCACTGGCTCAGCATGCGGGAAGTGGTTCAGGAGCTGACTCTGAGAGGCCACGAAAGTACTGTCGTGGCCCCGGAACTCTCCCTGCATATCAGAGAAGGACGGCACTACACTCTGAAGACCTTTCCAGTCACATTTGACAAGGACTTTTTTCAGAATATGATGCGTAATAACATCCATAAAGTATTACAACCAGACCCTTTACTGAAGAGATTTTTGGATAGGATTCCAATGTTAAAGAACTTTACTAATATGCACCTTAGCTTTTGTAGAGAATTAATCTCCAACAAGGAACTGATGAAATCCCTGGAAGAGACCCACTATGATGCCGTTTTAACTGACCCAGTGATTCCCTGTGGAGCCATTCTGGCACAGTATCTGTCCATTCCAGCTGTTTATTTCTTGCGAGGAGTTCCATGTGGCTTAGACACCGAAAGCACTCAGTGCCCTGACCCAGCCTCATATGTTCCCAGAATGGCCACAGAAAACACGGACCGGATGACGTTCCTCCAGCGGGTAAAGAACATTCTATACGCTTTGCCCCAGAATGTGGTGTGCCATATGCTGTATTCGACTTTTGCAAGCCTGGCTTCCGAACTCCTTCAGAGAGACCTGAGTATTGTGGATGTCCTAAGTCATGGGTCTGTGTGGCTCATGAGAACAGACTTTGTGATGGATTATTCCAAACCGGTCATGCCCAATATGATCTTCGTTGGGGGCATCAACTGTGCCAATAATAAGCAGCTCTCTCAGGTTGGTATGTGTACCTTAGTTAGCCAGCCAGAGGCAATTTGGTTTTCTGGTTTTTGAGAGAAAATGTGGCTGTGTTTTTAATGAGTTCCCAAAAATGAGATGATCCATGGTGGTCTCATGGATGGAAATCTTAAATGAGGAAATTCTCCTGCTTCCTCCAGGGTGGCACCTTCTATGGAAGGTAGCACGAGCTGTCTAGAGCACTGGGGCTCAAAGAGGTGCCCCGACAGCCAGAGTAAGCAGGTTTCAGAGACAGGACTCAGAGCCCGCTTTTACTAGATTAGGGGCCAACTCAAACCACTTCTCTGCATTGTCACTGGTACACAAAAGAGGCCAAGGAAATACTCAGCTGTCGACAAATCATAATGAATAATACTGTGCTTTGCACAAGAAATTGCTCTAGAAATTACGAGTCAAAACACAGCTTAGGGGCATCTTTACCTGGACTTCCTGATCCCCAAACTTCCTCTTGTATTTGCTTTGTACGTGTGTCCACATGGGGGTTTGTAGAGAATCTTGTCCTTTTGTGTTTGTGTCCTCAGCACCCCAGCTAATGTATTGTACATTTGTAGGTATGTGAGAAATTCTTTGTTGCAGCAAACTGAATAAGAAAATGCCGGAGGCTTCAGACTAAGTAGGAAGTTTTTGCAATTGTGCAGGCAAATCAGGTGATGAGAGTCTTTACTAGGTTGGAGACCCTGTGTGGAGGATAGTAAAGACATATGACATATGACAAATGCTGTAAACATAGATTCAAAAAGATATGGGAAGCAACTGGATCCTGCAATTTAAAAAGCACAAAAAGCTAGCTAAGATTACGAATCCAGAGACAGGAAGGCTGGGGGTCCATGATCAGAAATGGAAGGGTTTGGGTGAAGAGGAATGGGGAGGTGGGGGAAATGTGTGGCTCTCTGTTCCAATTGCATTGACAATTCTATTCTGCAGATACTTCTGGAGATTTTAATTAAGACACAGAGGCCATGAGCCATAGATGATGGAGGGCTGGACTTGGAGTCAGGAAGATGCAGGCTCAAGTCTCCCTCTGACCCAAGGAGTAATAAATCAAAGCCTATTTCTGTCCAAAAAGGCTGAAATGTTAGTACAGCATATATCAAGAACAGGAGAAATTTGGGTCATGTGAGCACATCATCTTCTCTTTGTGAGACATAAGCAAATGTGATGTGTAACACATGCTAGAGACTTTGAGAGAACAGATTGCAGAGTTCTGAGAAAGACTTAGAGGATCCCACTCTCTAAATTAGGGCCTAATGGCTGAACATAGGTGGCTCAATGGAGCTTGGAGTCTTTCAAGAATTAAATTCAGAGAGAAAACCAAAGAGAAAGCTAAAGAGGAAGGAGGAGAAGACCAGTGCAGAAAGTGAAAGAAGGAGAGACCGCTAGAGTGCAATGCAGAAGAAAAGTCAAGTCAGGCAGGAACAAAACCACATAACGAGGGAGTAAGTGAGAAGTGATGCAGAACA
The DNA here is from genome assembly GCF_016432865.1 of Antechinus flavipes. NCBI lineage: Eukaryota > Metazoa > Chordata > Mammalia > Dasyuromorphia > Dasyuridae > Antechinus > Antechinus flavipes. The sequence continues at coordinate 2,461,543 of NC_067401.1, read as the reverse complement.
CTCACTGGAGAAAACTGGGCAAATCATTTTGGAGAGCAATTTGGAACTACTTTCAGAAAGTTATCAAACTGTGCATTCCCTTTGATCCAGCAGTGTTGGTATTGAGCCTATATCCCAAAGGGATCTTAAAAGGGGGAAAGAGACCCACACATACAAAAATGTTTGCGGCAGCTCTTTCCTTAGTGGCAAGAAACTGGCAAAAAGTGGATGCCCACCGATTGGGGAATGGCTGAATAAGTTATGGTATATGAATGTTATGGAATATTTTTGTTCTATAATAAATAACCAGCAGGATGATTTTAGAGAAGCCTGGAGAGACTTAGATGAACTGATGTTAAGTGAAATGAGCAGAACCAGGAGATCTTGTACATAGCAACATCAATATTATATGACGTTCAATTCTGATGAACATAATTCTTTCCAAAAAGATGATTGATGCCAGTTTCAATGATCTTATGATGAAAAGAGTCATCCACATTCAGAGAAGATGTCTGTGGGAACTGAGTGTGGATCACAATATAACATTCTCACTCTTTTTGTCATTTGCTTGCATTTTTTTTACTCATTTATTTTCCTTTTTATCTGATTTCTCTTGTGCAGCAAGAGAATTGTATAAATGTGTTTATATATAAGATTTAACATATATTTTAACATGTTTACCATTTATTGAATTGCTTGTCAGCTAGGGAAGGAGGTAGAAGTAAGGAGGAGAAAATCTGAAATACAAGGCTATGCAAGCATCAATGCTGTCAAATTATCTTTGCATGTGTTTTGGAAATAAAAACCATTATTTTTTTAATGGGCAAATCTGGGAGGAGAAGCAAGGTGGCAATAAGAGTGGGCAGCCCAACTCCTGGCCAAATCTATTCCCTTCTCCCGACACCAGTTTTTGTTTGGTAAAATGGGGATTGGATGAGATGACTTAGAAATCTCGATCTTGTTATATAAGTGTTGTCAAGAGAGTTTTGTTCTGAGTACATTTTTGGTCCAGAGAAGGTGAGCTCAATGGATAGAAAAGAGATATTGACATTTCTTGTAATGATTAATCTAAGGAAGTCAATCCTATATGGAAAAAAGCAAAAGTTCAATCTCTCTTCCAATTGCCTTTTGTCTCATTAAGTTTGTGGCTTCCATGCCCACATAAAGATAAGGCCCAGTTACCAAAGCTGCCAGATTGTGACAGAGGACAGAGCAGAGTTTAAAGTTGCTTTCTCGGGGATCCTAGATTTGCCCAGATGGCCAGAGGGCCGCGATCATGGCCCTGGGCTCTGGTGAGGCTGGCTCTCTGTGCTGCCTGCCTGGGCTTTGTCCAAGGAGGGAAGCTGCTGGTGATCCCCATGGATGGCAGCCACTGGCTCAGCATGCGGGAAGTGGTTCAGGAGCTTGGTCTGAGAGGCCATGAAAGTACTGTCGTGGCCCCGGAGCTCTCCATGCAGATCAAAGAAGGACGGCACTACACTCTGAGGACCTTTCCAGTAACTTTCAGCAAAGACCTTTTCCAGGATATGGTGCAGAGCAGTCCCCATAAACTATTTGAACTGGAATCTTTCCTGAAGAGATATTTTGATATGGCCACATTGTTGAAGAATATCTTTCATATGTATGATAGCTTTTGTAGAGACTTAATGTACAACAAGGACCTGATGAAATCCCTGGAAGAGACCCACTATGATGCCGTTTTAACCGATCCCGCGAGTCCCTGTGGAGCCATTCTGGCACAGTATCTGTCCATTCCAGCCGTTTATTTCTTGCGAGGAGTTCCATGTGGCTTAGATGCTAAAAGCACTCAGTGCCCTGACCCAGTCTCCTATGTCCCCAGAATTACCACAGAAAACACGGACCGGATGACGTTCCTCCAGCGGGTAAAGAACGTTCTAAACGCTTTGCCCCAGCATGTGGTGTGCCCTATGCTGTATTCGACTTTTGAAAGCCTGGCTTCAGAACTCCTCCAGAGAGACCTGAGTATGGCGGATATCCTAAGTCATGGGTCTGTGTGGCTTATGAGAACAGACTTTGTGATGGATTATCCCAAACCGGTCATGCCCAATATGATCTTCATTGGGGGCATCAATTGTGCCAATAACAAGCAGCTCTCCCAGGTTGGTATGTGTACCTTAGCCAGCCAGTCAGGGACACATTTGGTTTTCTGGTTTTTGAGAGAAAACATGACTGTTTTTAATTAGTGTCCAAAAGTGAGGTGATCCGTGGTGGTCCCATCAAATCATTATAAGCCCTCTACCATCTCCTGAACTGAGTGGAGCTACAGAGACAAATTTGAGATGCTGGGAGAGTTGGGAATTTGCTTGCCAACAGCTATTTGCAGTGATTTCTTTGTTTCCTCATTGATTTTCTACCAAAATCTTTTGAGTCAAAGGAAATCGGGAAAGCTTGAGCTAGTTCGAGATCTACTGCTCTGTGGGAGCCCCCTCTGCCTATACAAGAGATCCCCTTCCACCTGTCTTCCACAGCATCTCTACTCTCGTACTAATTGTCAAGTCCTCCCCAATTATCGGCTATTTCCCCGTTGCCTACAGACAGACTCGGCTCTCCCCACTCTTCCAAACATCCTCCTCATTTGATCCTTCCCTTTGGTGATTCCTGTCCTGTATCTGTCTGAGGTTCTGTGGCTAATTGGCTTGAGAAGGTCTCCCCCTACAAGTCTCCTCCTCCTTTCTTCTCTTTCCTTAACTCAGCAGCCTCTTTCAGCCCAAACTGCCCTCTTCCAGTTACCAATAACCTCCTTATTGCCAGGCCCAACGATGGCTTATCAGACCCCATCCTTCTGGGTCTCCTTCATCATCAGTCTCCTCCTCCTTTGCTCTCCTGGTTCTCCTCCCTCCCTCCCTGATCCTCATTTGCTGGATCACCATCCAGGCCGTGCTCCTTACCACGGGTGTCCCACTAGATTCGGGCCTGGGCCCTCTTCCCCTTGTTCACTGAGCGATCCCATCGTTTCCCATGGTTTCACATCCTGTCTCGAGGCTGATGATTCTCACATTCTCGATCCCGCCTTAACCTCTCTGCTGATCTCCAACAGCCCATTGCACATGTCAGGCTGGATGTCTCCCGAACGTATCATGTTCCAAGCAGAACCCCCTCTTTCCCTCCAAACCATTCTCTCCTCCTAACTTTCCTGTTACTCCCCAGCCTCCCAGGCTGTTATCCTTGAGTGTTCCCTCTCTTTCCGTTCCACCCACCCCCCCTTAATCCATCTGGATAATGACGAGTCCTGTCAGTTTGGCCTCCATAACATTTCTCCGTCCGAATTCTCTTCGTAGAAGCTCTCCCCCTTGTCTGCCACTATCTTGGTATCTTGCTGTTTGAAAGCTCAGGATCCCAATGCCTCGGCACTCCTAGAGGGGAGGATGCAGTCTTGTTCGTAACCCATAATATCCGCCAAACCTGCCCCTGCAGGACCCCGGGCCTGTCCCCTGCTGCTGCCCTCATACCCACCATTCAGGGGTCTCCATCCTGCTTCCTCACTGGGAGGGAGAGAACAACACGATACCCACCAGAGCTCCCTCCCAAAAGCCCTTTTTATACATTCTCTCACTGGCGCTGGCTGGGATACTTATCTCCATCTGCACTTGAGGAAACTGAGGTGGATTTGTCCAAGCTGGCAATTGTCCCCCCAGTCCTCCTGAGGCCATACTCAAGAGCCAGCCCAAGTGCACCACCCCTAGCCTCGGGCCAATGAGCTGGGGGAGATGGTGATGGCCATCCAGAGGCCAAAGGGAACCCATCCTTCCATGACCTTGGCAAAAGGTTTGTTTGTTTTTGTATCAGTTCTTTGGGGTGGAAACTCCCTCTACCTAAACCAGTGGCAATTCCTTCTCACTCTTAGCCGTAGATAACTGTTTCAGAAGCGGAGCCCCTGAGTGGCAGGCCATTGTTAAGCACCTGCCATAGGGCGGGCACTGTATTGGACTGAGGAGCAGAGGAAAGCCTCATGAAGCAGGTATGAGCTGAGACCTGAGGGAATCAGGAAAACCAATGAACAAACAGATACACTTGCCCCTGTGGTTCTGATGAGGACCCCACTTGGGGCGCCACGCTGTGAGTGTGGGGGAGGGGAGCCCATCCATGCGAGCCGCTGCAGTGGGTGCCTTGACATGTGAAAACTATGTGGAATCCTCTCGGTCCAAAAGGGATCCTGTGGTCATTATTCCTAAGGCGTCATCTCTTTGACTTGTTGGATAAAAACTTTCCAAAGTCTTTCCCAAGGAAACACCTTCATGGCTCATCCCTCCACTTCTGAAGGTCTGTTGAGTGAAGGGCTTGAAGCATGTAAAAAGTCCCAGAGGCTGGAGGGTCATCATGGTGGGGATGTGGAGGAGGGAAGAGAGGGAGATGTGGGCGTGTGAATGGGTGGATATGAAGTGTGGGGCTGTGGCTACATATCACCTTTGCCCCATGCAACCAGTGTATGACCCTTCTTGACATTTGCCATCAAAGAGAAAACACGTTTCTTGACTTTTGAACCTCATAGTAGATTTTCATGTGGGATTGGTGAATAACCTTGTTCCTTAGCAACTATCAAAAGAGTCCAAGTTTTTTCTAAAGTTAGATAGCTGTTAGCTTTTACTTTGATCCTGTAGGCAGTTTTTCCCATATCTGCCAGGTATCAGAGGGTTGTAGAATTTTATTTATTCAGGGTATTGTAGCCTACCCCCTTCCCAGTTTCCAGGGAAAAGTCATCAGCTCAAAAACATTTTCCTTTAATCTCTTTTTCAACTCTTATTGCCAAAGCTAGCATTTCTAATACAAGAGTAAATAGTAACGGTGATAGTGGGTAGCCTTGTTTTACTCCTGATCTTATTGGGAATGGTTGCAGTTTGTCCCCGTTACATATAATGCTTACTACTGGTTTTAAATAGATGCTACTGATTATTTTAAGGAAAAGTCCATTTATTCCTATACTCTCAAGAGTTTTTAATAGAAATGGATGTTGGATTTTATCAAATGTTTTTCTGCATCTATTGAGATGTTCATATGGTTTTTGTTAATTTGATTATTAATATGGCCAATTATATTGATAGTTTTCCTAATATTGAACCAGCCCTGCATTCCTGGTATAAATCCTACTTGATCATGATGTATTATCCTGGGGATGATTTTCTGTAGTCTTTTTGCTAATATCTTATTTAAGATTTTAGCATCAATATTCATTAGGGAGATTGTTCTATAATTTTCTTTCTCTGTTTTCAACCTACCTGGTTTAGGTATCAGTACCATGTCTGTGTCATAAAAGGAGTTTGGTAGGACTCCTTCATTCCCTATTTTTTCAAATAGTTTATAAAGTATTGGGGCTAATTGTTCTTTGAATGTTTGGTAGAATTCACATGTAAATCCATCTGGTCCCGGGGATTTTTTTTTAGGGAGTTGATTAATAGCTTGTTCTATTTCTTTTTCTGAAATGGGACTATTTAAGCAATTTACTTCCTCCTCTGATCATCTGGGAAGCCTATATTTTTGGAGGTAGTCATCCATTTCACTTAGGTTATCAAATTTATTGGCATAAAGTTGGGCAAAGTAACCCCTTATTATTTCTTTAATTTCCTCTTCATCAGTGGTAAGTTCTCCTTTTTCATTTTTAAGACTGCCAATTTGATTTCCTTCTCTCCTTTTTCTAATCAGATTTACCAAAGGTTTATCAATTTTATTGGTTTTTTCATAAAACCAACTCTTAGTTTTATTTATTAGTTCAATAGTTTTTTTACTTTCTATATTATTAATTTCTCCTTTTAATTTTAGAATTTCAAGTTTAGTAATTGATTGGGGGTTTTTAATTTGGTCTTTTTCTAACTTTTAAAGTTCCAGGCTCAATTCATTGATCTTCTCTTTTTCTATTTTATTCAAGTAAGCCTCTAAGGATATAAAATTTCCCCTTATTACTGCTCAAAAATATTTTCATTAAGAAGCATGATTAACTCAATTCAATTCAACCAATCAATTAGCATTTATTAAGCTCCTGTTGTATGCCAGACATCCTGCTAAACACAGGAGTTACAAAAAGTTAGCAAAAAGTCTGTGTTCTCAGGGAGCTTGGATTCTAAGGAGAGATCAAATACATATAAATCAGTATGTAAAATCTATATACAGCTGTACAAAGCAATTACCATGTGCCAGCTTTTGTGCTGTGTGTGGGAACGTGACCAAAATAAGGACTGTGCTCAAAGACTTCATTTTCATCCAAGCAGCTCCATTAAGAAGTGCTTATTTGTACTTGCCAAGATCTTTGCTAGGTACCAAGGATGCAAATACAAAAGGGAAATTTTTCCGCCCTCAAGGAACTTTCTCAGTCAGAAATGTTACCATCATTGTATACAAGGTCCAGAAAGGGTCAGAAAAGCTATCTAGTGGAAACCAAAGTCCCCAAAGGCATTAGCTGATGTTCACCTGCATGTGACACGGGGCTGAGATTTCAGCGATTATGGTCTACAGGTTCTCTTCCGTCTCCCCAAAAATAAGGGGTGGGAGGATTCATGGAAAGGTGTTTGCAACCCAGAACAAGAGCTAAATTATTGGGAAATGTTTTCTTTGGGCAAATTACAAATTGTGATCCATGTGCTTCCGCCCCTTGAAGAGAAGGCACAGGAGACATTCTATCTAGTCAGGATGCATGACTCTGATGGGTTTGGGAGACAAACTTTCAGAACTGGCATCATGCCCAGACTACAAGGGGGATCTGTCATTTTATCAGCAAGGGTGCTCCTTGTGTGGGAACATCCTCCATTGACAGAAGCCACATCACCCTCGGTGACTTCAAAGATCAGCCCTAAGGACTTTCTTGAGACATTTAGATCTTAAATGACTTGCCAGTGTCCCCCAGTTTGAAATATCTGAGGTATAATTCAAACTGAGGTCCTCTTGCCTCCCGAATCAGAACATTCTCTCTTATGTCCTTGACTTTGGAGATCTCATACAATCCAACAGAGAGTCAGTGTCGCACGGTGGACCTCGGTCCAAATCCTGTCCCTGCTACTCCCTCACTTGGGTAACATTGGGCCTATCACTTCATCTCACAGTTGCCTCACATGAGATAAACTAGCTGGACCAGCTGATTAAAAGGGCCCTTTCAGCCCCAAATCTATGATCAGAGGATTGTCAAGTCTTTGCTCTTTGCATCCAATGTCTTGGTTGCTGGGGATCTCTTCCACTTGACCTATCAAAAAGGGCTATTAACAACTCTCTTAATTTTGGTTCTGACTCCAGCGGTCTATGAGGCATCATCAAGGAGCCAACATAGGACCAGCCTGGAACTACATAGATTTTCATTTTTTTATTTTTTTTTTAAATTTAAATTTTATTTTATTTAATAATAACTTTGTATTGACAGAATCCATGCCAGGGTAATTTTTTACAACATTATCCCTTGCACTCGCTTCTGTTTAGATTTTTCCCCTCCCTCCCTCCACACCCCCCCCAAGATGGCAAGCAGTCCTATATATGTTAAATATGTTGCAGTATATCCTAGATACCATATATGTGTGCAGAACCGAACAGTTCTCCTGTTGCACAGGGAGAATTGGATTCAGAAGGTAAAAATAACTCGGGAAGAAAATCAAAAATGCAAATAGTTCTCATTCGTTTCCCAGTGTGGAACTACATAGATTTTCACAGAATGTTAGACCTCCACAAAAAGCTACCTCTCGCCAGGATTCATAGAACCACTTGGTGATGAGAAACTGGGAATGTGTGGCAATCTCTGTTACTGGGCAGAATATCTACAGGGATAAGGATCGATAGCAATTTGGGGGTGGAAAGCCCTAATGCAGCATAACCATCATATTGGGCCAGCTTGACACGGGAGGACACTTAGAAGCCCTGGCACCTTTACCACTCTCCAGCTTTCAAAAGTAAATTCCTTGCTCTTTGTAGTTTACCTTTTATAAATAAGGGCAATCATGGAACTTGGCTAAATATTAACTTGGTATACAGATACAAGGAAATAGAAAATTACAGGGAGATTAAAGCTCAAAGATCTTTGATCTAGAGAGGAGCGGTCTGAAGCAAATGGTAGATTGAGGGAGAAATGACTGCTCAATATTCCAGGGCTCTGGGACTCTTCCTTTGGGTGTCCTGTTTGAGGTGGGCAGAAGCGGGGAAGTTGCTGGTGATTCCAGTGGATGGCAGCCACTGGCTCAGTATGCGTGGGGTCCTTAAGGAGCTGCAGGTCAAAGGACATGAAATCGTGGTCATCGCCCCTGAAGTGACTGCTCTTATCCAAGAAGCCACATTTTATGACCTCACACGGTATCCAGTGCCGTACAGGAAGGAGGATGTGGAGATCAGTTTTCGATGGATTAAAAATGATCCCTTTGAGAAGTTAACAGTCTGGGAGACTTTTTCCAGAACAATGGAAAGGATGAAAAATAACTCTGATTTGCTTTTTACTGCCTGTTCCCATTTGGTCTACAATAAGGAGCTGATGACCCGCCTGGAAGAAATGCATTTTGATGCAGTTTTCACTAATCCGTTTCTTCCCTGTGGCCCAATTGTAGCCAAGTACCTCTCTCTTCCTGCCGTCTACTTTGGTCAGGGAATGCCATGTAACCTCGACTTGGTCAGCATGCGATGTCCCAACCCCTCCTCATATATCCCAAGAAGCTTCTCTGGCAACACAGATCACATGACGTTTGGACAGCGGGTGAAAAACATGGCGCTCACCATGGCACAAGTCTTTCTTTGCGATTTTGTCTATTCTCCCTACGAGCGTCTCGCCTCTGAACTCCTTGACAGAAAGGTGACCATCGTGGACCTTCTGAGCCATGGATCGATCTGGCTGCTGGAAAGTGACTTTGTGAAGGAGTATCCCAAGCCAGTCATGCCCAAAATGGTTTTTGTTGGGGGTGTCCACTGTGTTTATAAAAAGCCGTTATCGCAGGTGGGTACTTGAGCAAATGGATTCCCTTTCTTTTGAGCCTCTCAATTAAGTACTTGTTCCAGTGCCAACTGCATGCCCAGTGCTTTGCTTGGCACTCAAGATACCAGTATGAAAATGAGAGACTCCCTGACTTCAGGAAGCTTACAGCCTTCTCAGTAGATACAGTATAATCACAGATAAGTAAATACAGGATGCTTATAGAAAATAGAGTATAATTTTCAGTGTGGGGATGACACTACCATCCAGTAGCTGCACATCCCTGATGCCCACCTAAATTCTGGTTTTTCAGAATCATGGGCCTGTCTAGGACAGAACTCCCTATCTTACAAACCTCTTGGCTAAGTTAATCAGATTAATTGACAATTAGTAGTCTTTATTAATTATATAATATGATGACATGTCGTATTAATGCTTGACAGTATTTAAAGTGTTCTCAGCCACATTGGGTTTCAGCTGTACCTGTCTAGATGCCCACTCCTCCCCAGTCAGTCCGGGAACAAGCACTGATTAAGCACTTACTATATTCCAGGCAATATGCTCAGCACTAAAGACACAAAGAAAGTCAGCAAGAGGAACAGTAGTCCCTGCCCTCATGGAGCTCTTACGGAAAGACAACATGCAAACATCTATACATAAGCAAAATATGCATGGGACAGATTGGAGGGAATCTCAAAAGCAAATCACTAGAATGAAGAGGGACCCTAGATAGCCCAGGGTCCATGCAGTTAGTGCTCTGGCTTACTAGAATAGACCCAAATTCTGAAGCCAAAACTCACATACTAGCTGTGCATTAACTGTCTCCTCGCTGGAGTATCTCGTAGACCCCGGGTAGAAATCACTCAGAAAAGGTATGGGAGGGCTGGGATTTGCCCTATGGAGGGAGTTCCCATATGGATGAGTTACTAATCCCTTGCAGTCTAAGGCCCAGCCTGCGCTTTCACATCTGAGCATCCCAGGGGAGAGAGCAGCAGATAACGCCTATGTTATCTCAGTAAATCTGCACTCTTGGGCACTCTTTAACTCCTACGTGACTTGACTCTTTGTTTTCCGATTAAACATTAACTTAGATTAGTCCCTGCAGGAGAAGTAGGCAGAAGCACTGGGCAAAGTACTTGCAGGGGACCGGGCTTCCCGTGGCCTAAGTCAGATCGCCGGGGAGATGTCTGGAGGACGGCAGCCTCCGTACGCCCTACTTCTCTGGACTTGTTGCTTGGCGGCGGCCGAGGGGGGCAAGTTGTTGGTGATTCCCCATGACGGCAGCCACTGGCTCAGTATGCACGGGGTCCTTCAGGAAATGCACCAACGAGGACACGAGATCGTGGTGGTCGCCCCTGCCGTGACGCTCCATATTAAGGAAGGGGCGTTTTATAACCTCACGCGCTATCCCGTGCCCTTCCAACAGGAAGATTTGGAGGCCCACTTCCGTCAGATGAATCACGAAGTTTTCAAAAAATTACCATTTTGGAAAAGTTTTTTCAAAACACGGGAGAGATTAAAAACCGCTGCAGCTTTTCTTCTGTCAATCTGCTCTCACCTGGTTCACAACCAGGAGCTGATGACTGAGCTTGGGGACGAGCACTTTGACGCCGTGTTCACCGACCCTTTCCTGCCGTGCGGCCCGATCGTGGCCAAGTACCTCTCCCTGCCCGCCGTCTACTTTTTGCACGGACTGCCGTGCGGTCTGGACTTTGCTGCCACACAGGGCCCCTGCCCTCCGTCCTACGTTCCTCGGGGGTTCTCTCTGAACACCGATCGCATGACGTTTTTGCAGCGAGTTAAAAACATGCTGATCACTCTAGTCCAGGTTTTTCTTTGTGATTTTGTGTACTCCCCGTACGTGCACCTGGCTTCTGATCTCCTAAAGACAGAGGTGACTTTGATGGAGCTCCTGAGCTATGGATCCATTTGGCTTCTGAGAAGTGATTTTGTAAATGGGTACCCCAGGCCTATCATGCCCAATGTGATTTTCATTGGGGGAATCAACTGTGCTTATACAAAACCGTTATCTCAGGTGAGTGCCTCCTGCCTGAGAGACTTGCTCTCTGCTTGCCCATTGTACTGCCGGGGTTCTCGTGGTAGCTCGGCTTGGCTGAGCAATAGCCTAAAGAAGTCCTCAGATGGCAGGGTCGTGTTCCCATCACCCTTAGGACAAGTGGGCATCGGACGGGAAAAGTTACCCCTCTGAGGTTTGTGGACCAGAGCAAGCATTAGGACCCCCCCCCCCCGGAGCTGCTTTCCCTCGGGGGTCTGCCTTGCTTAGCTCAGGCACTTGGAGGAGGCTGGAGTTTTCTCCTCCTCTGTTTTAAAGGCTTCCTGTGTCTGTTTGTGCAGGTGTTTATGCGTAAGAAAAAAGCTTGTAACTTTGGCTGAATTTGGCTTTGGCTCCAAGATGGGACCTGGCTGTCGTCTTGGTGACCCCGTGGACCACAGTGTCCTCCTGTGCCAGTCCCTTTTTCCTTTTACGTGCTCTAGAATGGGGGTGATCCCCTTCTCCTCTCTGCCTCTTGCTCAGCCCTCTGTTCAGTGAGTCAGATATGGAGGTATCCCTGAGGGCCCAGCGTCTGGCCAAGCATGGAGCGAGATTCTGTGGCCCAAAAAGTGCCTTCCATTCCCATAGATTCTATGATTCTATCAGGTCTGCCCCATGATCGATGATAGTCGTCCAACCTTGCAGGCTTCTATGACAGAAAACTTGCTACACAGTGAGAGAGACCCTTAATTTTTTGGTGCAGTTCAAATTATCAGGAAGTTTCTTCTTAGATTGGGCTCAAACTTGCCTCCTTCTGACTTCCCCATCCATCCTAGTTTTATCATTTGCTGGTAAAATCTAAGTTCCTTAGGACCACAGACTGTTTCTTTGCATTCCCAGGGCCCAACATGGTACCTTTTACAAGGTAGCTGCTTATGAAGTGCTTCTTGATCAATTCTTTGTTTCTTGGGATAACAAGAACAAAGGAAATCCTTCTTTTAATATTTGAAGATAGCTGTTATTTCTGTTCTTCCCTCTTGCTTCATAAAGCAAAATAGCTCCAGTGAGCTAGTCCCATCCTCAGAGGCAGGATTTACAGGTTCCTCATCATCCTGGTATTTGCCACATTCCAGCATATCATTCTCCCTTACAAAGTGAACAGTGTTCAGAATGGGGATTTGCCTGGGGAACAGGGACTGGGCTTTATTTACTTACTAGGTGAGTATTTAATTTCTGAGACCTTTTTTTCATCTAAAAAGTTAGAATTCACCATCCTTATGGATTTGTGATGAGATTTAGATAAAATTGTAAAGTATAATAACTCAGTGCTAGTCTCATCTTCTGATGACCTCATTAACTTTTCACACAATGGACTCTGATACCTTAGGACATGCTGTGATGCAATAAAGAGCATTAATAAAACATCTTTATTTTAAAATATTGAAAAAGTTAACTGGGAATGGGAATGGGATGAACTCTCCATAAAACAGAAGCAGAGAGCAGACTGGATAAAAAGCCAGAATTTTAGAATATGTTGTTTACAAGAAATATATTTAAAGTAGAGAGATACATACAGAATAAAGATAAAAGACTGGAGAAAAATCTATTATGCTTCAGTTGAATTTTTTAAAAAAGAGGTAGAGATCCAGATCTCAGATTAAGCAAAAGCAAAACTAGATCTAATTAAAAGAGATAAGGAAAGAAACTACATTTTGCTAAAGGGTACCATAGATAACGAAATTATATCAATACCAAACATATATGCACTAAATGGTATAACATCCACTTTCTTAGAGGAGAAGTTAAGAGAGTTGTAAGAAGAAATAGACAATAAAATTATACTAGTGGGGGATCTCAACCTTCCTCTCTCAGAACTAGATAAATTGAACCACAAAATAAACAAGAAAGAAGAAAGTAAATAGAATTTTAGAAAAGTTGGATATGATAGACTTTTGGAGAAAATTGAATGGGGATAGAAGGGAATATACTTTTTTTCCAGTGGCATATGGAACCTACACAAAAATCGACCATGTATTAGGATATTAAAAACCTTAAAATCAAATGCAGAAAAGCATAAATAACAAATGCATCCTTTTCAGATCATGATGCAATAAAAATTACATGTAATAAAGGACCAGGTGAAAATAGGTAAAAAAAAAAAATTAATTCCAAACTAACTAATCTAATCCTGAAGAATGAGTGGATGAAACAACAAACCAAATTACATATAAACAATTGATAATTTAATTCAAGAGAATGACAACAATGAGACAACATACTAAAATTTGTGAAGTGCAGCCAAAGCAGTTATTAAGGCAAATTTTATATCTCTAAGTGCTTATGTAAATAAAATAGAGAAAAAGATCAATGAATTGGGCAAAGAATTTAAAAAGCCAGAAAAAGAACAAATTTAAAACATCCAATTAAATACCAAATTTGAAAATTTTAAATTAAAGAAGAGATTAATAAAATTGAGAGTAAAAAAAAACTATTGAACTAATAAAATGTTGAAAAAGCAAACAAAAAAGGTACAAGTGAATGGTTTACTTGTGGGGAAAGTTGATTTAATCATCATGGAAGAGGTTGGCATTTGTCAGGATTTTACTGACCACTGTTTCATTTTTCTCAATCTGTGGTCTCTTTAATCACATTGCCTTTTTTTCCTTTTTCAGAACCAGGTTTTTTTTATGGATGTAGAGACGAATATTGCACCCAGATTGTATGACATGCATTAAATATATGCTTTCTTCTTGTTTTAGGAATTTGAAGGCTATGTGAATGCTTCCGGGGAACATGGAATTGTGGTCTTCTCCCTGGGCTCTATGGTCTCAGAAATCCCAATGGCCAAAGCCATGGAAATCGCTGAAGCTTTGGGCACAATACCTCAGACAGTAAGGACAATATTCTGCTATTCTTTTTTGTCCCTAGACACAGCTTAATCCCTGGATGCCCAAGATTCAGATGGTTGTTTTTACTAGAATAGGGGACTGACTAGAATATTGGAGTTTTACTATAAAGCTCTCTTCCTTCACTTCCCAGTCAGGTTTCATTAAGTTTAATCAAAGGTCACTTAACTATTGTCCTTACAAGAGTATTTTAAAAATAGGACAGAGTAGTCTTTATTGTACAATTGTTTTTCTTGAATACATTTTGGATAGGACTAAAAAGTTGATTATTTAGTAAAAATATCAGATTGGATGGACATTATGGCATCTCTTTAATGGAAAAATATCTGAATAGCATCATAGAAGTCTAGATTTGTTCCTGGAATATAACTTAGAGGTCATCAAGGATAATTCTCTCCCATTTTACAAATGAAGAAACTGAGACCCAGAGAGATGAAGGACTTGACCATTGTCCCACAGGTAGTAAGTAACCAAGTTAAGAGCCCTAATTCCTCTGACTCTAAATCCAGTGTTCTGTACCCACTAAATCCCATCCCTAGGAACTACAAATTCTTTTCTTGTCATTTTCAAAATATTTTGGACCATTTACGAATCAGAGCCACTTTGGGCGTTTTTTGTTGTTATTATAAAAAATGTTCAATTTAATGGTGGAATGTTGCCCCAAAGGCAGAAAGGTACATTCAAGATCACACAAGTATCAATCAAGTGGCAATCTGGGTTTTGAACCAAGGTCCACTGACTCCAATTACAACAGCACTTCTTTCTTAAGAGTTAAAAATTACATCCATCCTGAGAGGAAAATGTCTTCTAGAATGAGTCAAGGATGCATGCCCAAAGGAGGTGGTTAAGAGGATTGGAACAAGTTATTGATATATTATGTGTGGCTTCCATACCAATTCCAAAAGCTTCAGGGAAACATGATGATAACTCTTTTTATCCCAACCCTTGTCCAGGATGCTTTGACCTGGGCTACCATAGCAATAAGGAGCAGCTGTATCCTCAGACTCTTCCAGAAATTAGCCAGTGAACCCAGGGATCTGATTTCTTGCTTTAAGAGCATGAGTAGGAGATAGGCCTTAAACCATAGGTATATTTTATTTTTGATAGACTGGATGAAGTCTCTCTTTATTGATCTCGAAGCCTTAGTGGCCGCTGCTTCTGCTACTGTGCTGAAACTGTGTCATGGGCTTTTCTCGGATTCTTTCCTTTTTGTTCCCCCAAGGTATTGTGGCGGTACACTGGAACACCACCATCCAATCTGGCCAAGAACACCAAGCTTGTGAAATGGCTTCCGCAGAATGATCTACTTGGTATGTGCTCATATGTGTGGTGGGGGAGCAGGGGCAAAGCATAAAAGTTAAGGAGGTTAAAGTCATTTCAGCAGATCATGTCTGAATGATCATCTGTAGACAGAACCAGGGACAGCTCTACTGGTTTTTCATTGATAAAGTACATGCAGAATCACAGAATCCTCAGAGATGGATCCCCAAGGCCAGCTAATACAGCTGTAGAAATCCCTTTGATGATGACCCTTATAAAAGACCATTTCTTCTTTGACATAAGACATAAGGTTATCCCCATAACCTCCCAAAGATCCATTTCATTTAGTTTTTCCTGACTTTAAGGATGAATTGCATGGTTCTGGACCAACCAATGGGCAAATTCCTCTTACCCAGGCTATCCTTCACATATTTGTACAGCTCTCATACACTCCTTGGGGGTGTTCTCTTCTCCATTTCCATAATTATTCCTGACATAATATGGACTCCAAGCCATTTACCATCAAGGTCATCTTCCTCTGGATACTCTCCAGCTTATCGTCTTCATTCTCTAATGCAGCACTCTGGGCAGAGTCCTGTCTTCCAAATGAGGTCTAATAAGGATAAAGTTCAATAATGCACTAGAAATTTGCACCAGCTTTTGGTTAACTCATTTGGAGCTTGTAATCTATAGAAATCCACAGGCCAAAAAAAAAAGATATGAGGTCAGTGGTCTAGTCTAGTTGGACTAGACGGATTCATTCTTAAGATTCAATGACTTTCAACTCTAGAACTCTAAGAGCACTGAAAGGATCACAAATTAGATGATGGTCATAGGCTGTGTGTGGGATCAGAGAGGGTATCCAGTAGGTGGGTTTGATTGCTTGATTGAGTCAGAAAGAGGACCATAGTTGAGAATCAATAAGGTTGAGAATCAATAAGCAAGATAATAGCTCAAGGTCAATTTTCCTGAAAACCTGGGGACAATTTGCCCAAATTAGTAATAAAGAGAAAACATTACTGTTGTAACATCAAAAGGACTCAGTCCAATATCGATTGACCCAGCTGACACATAGGGGTATTACCTTTATAAGATGGCCTTTAAGTAAATTAGTTGCAGCAAAAAGGTGCTATGGGGTGGTGCAGAGGGTCTAAAAGTCACTAATCATCAAAGGAGGATGCTGGAATGGTATAGAGAACTCCCAGAAAGCTAGAAACTTCAGTAACTGGGATGTTTCTCTCCTCTTCAGATTAATCAAAGGTGCATTTAAGCTTGAAATCATGAGAAAACACAAAGTCCTGGCACAATTATTGGGACATTGTGAACTTTAAATAAGATTGAGTTCCTAGAAACTAACATGCTTCAGAGATTAGATCATAGAAAACAGAAACCAGAGTTGGCTACGGAACAATGTTTTTCATAATGACATACGGCTTAAAGATATATAAGCAACATGAGTACTCTCATTAAATGGTTCTGTTGAATTATCAGCAACCCCTTCTCCTTATTTTCAACCACCACTAACCATTTGTTGTGCTGGTCACGACAGAAAGATATATTTTAAAGCTCAGAAAAATCTTCACCACCGCCCAAGGGATGGTCATCATCTGGAAGAGTTGTAGGCTTGGGCATCTGGATGGTGGATCGAGTGCCAATCCTGCAATCAAGAAGATCTGGGTTCAAATCTGATTTGACTAGGTGTGTGATCCTGGACAAGTCATTTAACCCGGTTTTCCTCAGTTTCCACGTCTGTAAAATGAGCTGGAGAAGGAAATGTCATAGCATTCTAGTACCTTTTCCAAGAAACCCCAAAATGGGTCCACAAAGAGTCAGATTGAACAACAATTAGCAAAGTCTGTCATAGAACAGATGAATGGATGAATAAAATAACTTGTATAACACCATCATAGGGGCCAAGCCTAGTAGTATTCTCCAGTGTTTGGTCAATGAAGTATTTTTTAAAGAAGAATACTCTGATTTCCCACAATAGACAATAGTAGCATTGGCCATTTATAATGCCTTCAAATTGTGAAGTATTCTCTTTCCTGAAAAGCCATCGAGAAATTCTTTCTCTCTTTTCCTTGCTAAGGCCATCCAAAGACCCGGGCATTCATCACTCATGCCGGCTCTCATGGGATCTACGAAGGACTCTGTAACGGCGTGCCAATGGTGTTGATGCCTTTGTTTGGAGATCAGATGGATAATGCTAAACGCATGGAGTCAAGAGGGGCAGGGGTGACCCTGAATGTCCTCGAAATGACATCTGCCGATCTCAGCAAGGCACTGAAGACCGTTATCAATGACAAAAGGTAAGAAAGTATTTCAAGATGGCGTGGCCATTTGCTGCTGACGCTTTTAATGCTGCCGTGCCCCTTCTTAAAGCAAACCTAATTTATGCAACTCTAGAGTCTAATAAGGTAAATTGGAAAGCAATCATTCATTTCGATTGTATTTTAAATTAATAACCTATGTGGTTTTTTATATATTGTCACTATCCAATAATTCCTCTCTAACCCCCAAAAGAAACTTCCCTCAAAACAAAGAAGTATTCAAAACAAACCTCTTTGAGCAGGGATGCCCTCTATGACTTCCTAACAAGTGGTTCTAGTTGGCGAGTGGTAAGATCAAATACTTGATGACCTCCTGGAAATTCCACTGCCTTTAGGATGGCTGTAAACTGGCACCTGGAAATCTGCTGCAATATGTTTCCCTCCCCTGCTCCTACTTCCACCCTCAGGGACCAGGCAAGACAAGGCTAGTCTCCCTTCCATGTGACAAACCTCAAGCCTTGAAGGCAGCTGTCCCATCTCCCCTAAGTTTTAAATTCTCTAGGCTAAATGATGCTCGGTTCCATCAGCCAACTCACATTCTAGTGTTTGGTATTTTGTTAGTGTCTTTCATGGACCTAAATAACCAGCCTGGGCACGCGAGGTTCCTGATCCGATCTGTCCAGGGGATCTCATTATAGACACTCTGCTTCTAGCAAGGCAGTCCTTTTCAGCTTTGTTTTGTTTTGTTTTGTTTGACTTCCATGTCACACCCTTAAGTGACGGACAGCAAGCAATCCATAAGCTTTGAGGGCCCTTGGCCCATGGTTTAGTCAAACCATGGTTTAGTCACCAATCAGTCCTGTCTCTTCTTTGATCTTTCATTTGCCAAACACAATTTTAAAAGCCCTTTTTTGTTGTTCTTTGAGTTAACCAACAACTTCCTTTTATTGTAGCCTCTAGGGTGCTGTCATGATTCACCCAGTGCTTTATCACTTTTTTTTTAAGTTTCCTTCCATCACCATGCCTCTGTCTCTTCTTCTATCAATCCCCCAACACTTTCTACCATAGTTTACCACCTCAGTTTGTAGATTTTCTCACGGGAGTTGATTTCTTGATATATACTCAATAAGTTGTTGAACTATATTGAATTGAATATATAATATTCTTTCATCCTCCTTTATCTACTTTTCTTCATTTGAATAAGTTACATCCTTCTACTGTTATATTCCAGTTATGTCACTTCTCATTAATTAATAGACCCGCACATTTCTGTTTAGGCTTCCCCACCATTACTTTCTTCTTATTCAAAACCTTCTAAATTCTGTGGTATCTGACTCTGTGGATATATGTAGTCAACTTTCTTCCTCCCTCACTGTTTTTTGTTTAACTCCTCCTTTGAGCAAATTCACAAATTTTTAGCCAGTTGTTTTTGGCTTTCATTAGATATTGTTCCCTCCCAGGTCAAGTCTATCATTCCTAAATTTTAATCTACTGTTTACAAATTCAAATCCTGTTCGGTGATGTTGTCTTTTAAATTGCTTACCTGGTTGTGTTTGATAAGCAGTCACAAGGTTTCTGCCAAGGCCCTAATGGATAAATTCATTAATCATATCATATCATAATATGATCATAATAATAATCACATCATAAATGATAAATCAACTGCCTCCAGCTGTTCTTTGTGTTAGAAGATCTGGAGTAACCAGCTTGATTCACTGAGTGAAAAAATAACAATCTGAAATCACAAGGCCTGAGTTTGAATTCTGCCTCTTATTCTTAGTGTATGAGGGACCATGGACTGGTCACTTCAACTGTCTAATCCTCAATTTTCTCTTTTGTCATAATTCCCAAAGATTCCACCTACCACCTGATAGCTCTTTCTTTAGATTTTGTCTGTCTGCAGCTAATCCTTTGCCGGCTTGGTGTCTTTTGTCCATCTGTCAATTTATCTCAGAAGTTATTTCTGATTTTAGTTTTCCTTTTGGAAATGGGTCATCCCCAGGAGGATGTGAATCCACCATCCCTGGAGGTCTTCAAGTGGAGATTGAATGATTATTTCTTGAGACTCTTTTGATGTGATTTGTGCTTTGGGAAGATTTATTAGTTGACCTCTTCAGTCCTGTAATTCCATGATTCCATAATTCTTTGTTTTTTGGTATCTACGAACCTAACTTCTTGTGAAATGAAGAAATTGAAAACATCTAGGAAAGAAAGTCTTGTCTTCTGGGTAGCTTGGTTACCTCCAGAGTAACCCAAAGAGGTGATAGTTCTCTGTCACTGAAGGCTTTGTATATTAATCTACCTTTTTAACATTTTTTAGCTACAAGGAAAACATCATGCGTCTCTCGGCTCTTCACAAAGATCGGCCAATCAGTCCCCTCGACCTTGCTGTGTTCTGGGTGGAGTTCGTGATGAGAAATAAAGGGGCCCCACATTTACGACCTGCTGCCCATGACCTCAACTGGTTCCAATACCATTCCTTGGACGTCATCGGTTTCCTCCTGGCTATTGTGTTGACTGTTGTATTCGTTGCTGTGAAAAGCTGCATGTTTTGTTTCCGGAAATGCTTTGGCAAAAAAGGAAAAGCTAAGAAAGCCCCCAAATCTAAGTCTCATTGAGCCACACATTAAAAATTAGGTGAAATTTTAGTCCTCTGGATGGATTCTAAAAATGTACCCCTATGAATTTCATGAATTACACAAGTACAAAGATGTATATATGCATTCTCATGTATACGAGTCAGTTTCAAATCAATTTTTGATAAAAAAAAAATCTCAATCTTATTTTGTTGTTTATGGAAATAGGACCCGTAGAGCTTTAGAGTCTGAAGATGAATGTTTAGTCCAATTACTTCATCTTACAGCTTAGGAAACAGAAGTGGGAGGAGGGGAAATTTGGGCTGAAGATGAGTCTTAGATGAGGCTTCTGATAGTTGCCTTCTCACATAGAGGAGTGATTAGTTGCACTCTGCTTGACCTCAAAGGATAGAATCAAGAATAAAGGGATCTGGAGGAATTACATTTTAGGTCAGGGTCAGTAAAATCTTCCTAATGATTGGAACTATCCAACAGCAAGGGACTGCCTCAGGAAGAAGCATTCACTGAGGCTTTCCAAGTCAGCCCTGAATGAGCAGTGTCCAGAGCATTGTATAGATACAACCTGAGATCTTGGTCCATATACAAGGTAGATTCGATGACCATTGAGGTCTTTTCCAACTCTCAGATTCTATGATTCTAAGACCTTCTCCAGAATCACATGGCTAGTTTGCCCTGAACTGGAGCAGAAGCCAGGTCTTTCTCCCTCTCAAGACACAATGATTAGGAAAGTTAGGACATAAATGCAGAACTTGTTCTCCTCCATTCTTCAGGATTCTAGCTTCAAGGATTTTGCTTAATAAAACTGGAGAAGTCAATTATCCATTTGGAGTCATCATTTTTTAACTGGAAAATTCATACTGCATCCCTTTCAGGTGTCTTTCTAATGAGTTGTGAGTGCTAATCATTTTTTGTATTGTTAATGCATCCCTGCTTATTGTATTGTTAATGCATCCCTGCCACTTCCTCTCTATTTCAGCTTCCATTTCCTTGCAAAACACCTGGATGCTGTTGGGTTTGGGCTCTTTCACTAATAATGCATGAGATCAAGATTCATGCCATCCTTTTGAACACAGGAAAATGGGCACAAAATCCTCATCATGTTGGGAATTAATTATACCATGCCCCTTGAAGGAAATGGGCTGTTTTTGCATTGCAAGACCAAGATATATCAGGGCAAAAAAAATGCCATGTGGCACTCCACTCGTCCAAATGGATCAGAATGTTATCAATTATCCATGAACTATTTAGCAAATATATAGCTATATTTATCAAAAATGTATATAATATATTTAGCAAAGTTCCAAGTTATATTGCTCAAAGCAAGACTAAATATATGAATAAATCCCTTCTAATGATTTTTCTTGGAGTCTTTTGTTTATGAATTGATTTTGCTTTTGTGTACATCCTTTGAGCTTCTTTTCATAACCATATAGTCACTGATTGATTCAACAAACATTCATGGAATAACATCAGTCCTAATGGAGTTGCAGATTCTTGTGTGCATCTGCAACCTCAATGATGTGGATCCTCCTCCCTCTTGCCAAAAGTCTATCTTTCCCAAACCCATCCTTTCCTTATCATTCTTCCTGATTCTTGTTAAAATCCCCCAGGCAATATTTAACAAGATTACAGCAGAAGCCTTCTTCCTAATCTCTCAGCACAATGTAGGTGCAAGTGGAGCACAGGAGTTGTTCATTTGGCTTTGCTGTGAGACTGCCCAGCCCCTTTTCCAGTTACACATCCATATCCAGTTGCCTATCTCTTTAACGCTATTTTAAAATGTTCAGTTTTCAATGGAAATAGAAGCGGTAGGATGGAAACCACCTGAATAGACCTATTAAGAGTCTCAGAACCTCCTTATTATCCAGCTGAGAAAAGTGAGAGCCTAGAAGGAGGGAGCTGAAGGTCCTCTGCTGCTGTGGGCTGGAGTGAGGTTTCAATCCCTGCTCTGACTCCAGGATTAAATGGAGCCCAATTGGGGCAGCCTCATCTCCATCACCGCGCTTTTCACCATGGCAGTCTCAATTCTTTGGTGTCCCCAGTGTTCCATGGCTTACAGCTAAACAATATCACTAGACGAATCTTCGTATTTAAAAGGCATGTAATTGAGAATATAAAGCTGGGTAAAAGGTACCCCAGGGGCTCAGAGAAAGGAGACAGGAATTCCCACTGCAGGAAAAGGAGTTCACAGATGGCTCCACAGACTGAATGGCTTTGGAGCTGGAACTCTTAAGGGCAAATGGGGCTTCGATGGAGTTGGGAGGAGGGGAGGGCATTCTAGGGAGAATAAACATCTTGACCAAAGCAAGAGAGATGGGAGAGGAAAGGGGTATAGTCAGGGGAAAGCAAAGGTGCATTTGGGCTGGGGAGTTTTTAATTCTTTCCATAGAAAATGAAGAATTAGCAGAGGTTTTAAAGCAGGAGTGTGACTGATAAGGGAAAACAGCAAAGTTAAGGCTGAATTCAAAGTGGGAAAGACTAGAGCCATAGAAATCATTTAGAATGTAATTTAAGGGAACGTGAATGAGGGCTAAATCCAGTTTCAATGGGAAAACATGGAAGGTCCAGATAAGGGAGATCAGATGATGGATACAATGGACAGTAGACAGCACCATCTGTGCTCCCTGACAAAGACTTCATGGTACCAAGCTAGAAATTCCTATGATAACACATCCAAGACGCAGGCGTGTGTGTGACCCATTCCTGGCGGCCCTTTCAGCACAACCGGCAGATTCCTGCCCTCTGTGATGGGGTCTGGACTCCACTAATATCAAGGGGAGATGGCCATGTGAGGATACAGGCTCCCCCCATCAGGCCTGATCCCCCCTCTGTTTGCTAGACATATTCACCTAGAGAGAGACGTGTTAATGAAGGAAGTGTCAACTCAACCCCAATATTAATATTTTAATTGGTCAAGCTCTAAAATATACCCTTTTCCTTCTTTAGAAAGACTCACTTCTTTTCAGAAGAAAAATCAAAGCTATCTGTAGTCATATAAAAAAATGCTCTAAGTCACTATTACTGAGAAAAGTGCAAATTAAAACAACTCTAAGGTAACCCCTCATACCTATCAGATTGGTAAATGTGACAGAAAAGGAAAATGATTGGGGAGGATAGGAGAAAATTGGAATGCTAAATCCCTGTTGGTAGAATTGTGAACTGATCCAACCATTCTGGAGGGCAATTTGGAACTATGCCAAAAGGGCTGTAAAACCATTCATAGCCTTGACCTAGCAATACTACTACTACTATGCCTGTGTCCCAAAGAGATCATGAAAAAGGGGGAAAAACCTATATGTGCAAAATATTTAAGCAGCTATTTTTGTAGTGACAAAAAAATTTGAAAATCAAGGGGCCCATCAGTTGGAGAATAGCTGAACAAGTTGTGTTATATGATTGTGATGGAGTACAAGTGTGCTATGAGAA
Source organism: Antechinus flavipes (assembly GCF_016432865.1). Lineage (NCBI taxonomy): Eukaryota > Metazoa > Chordata > Mammalia > Dasyuromorphia > Dasyuridae > Antechinus > Antechinus flavipes. Next base: position 2,438,228 of record NC_067401.1, on the reverse strand, counting down.
ATGAGTAAGATGATGTCAGAAAAACCTGGGAAGATTTATATGAACTGATGCAGAGTGAAGTGAGCAGAATCAGGAGATTATTATATACCTTAACAGCAACATTATAGGACGATCAATTATGATAGATAGCTCTTCTCAGCAGTACAATGATCCAAGACAATTCCAAAAGACTCATGATGGAAAATGCTATCCACCTCCAGAGAAAGAACTGATGGAGTCTGACTGCAGATCAAAGAATACTGTTTTCACTTTATTTTTTTCATGTTTTTTTTCTTTTGGTCTGTTTCTTCTTTCATAACATAGCTAATATGAAAATACATTTTACATGATTGTACATATATAGCCTATATCAAATTACTTACTACTTTAGGGAAAGAAAAGAGAAGAAAGGAAAGAGAGAGAAAAATTCAGAATTCAAAAAAGATTTAAATCAATGTTGAAAATAGTCTTTACATATAATTGGAAAAAATAAAATATTTTTTAAAAAGGCTCACTTTTGAGGATCTAAGTTTATCTGTTCTGTCTATTATATTTGCTGTTGCTATATAGAATATTGTGAAGACCAAGTTAGGCCCCTGGATGCCTTAGAATCAGCCGGAGTCAGGATAAGCAAAAGTCCTTGGTCTTTAGGGGTAGAAGTGAAGGGGACAGATACAGGATCTCCACAATCTCTCTTCTCCTCATCTACTGCCAAAGTGGCTCTGGCTAGTCTTATTCCACCCCGTAATCCACCCTACAATTCTCTGTATACACCAAAAGTTTGAGCCAGCACAGAATAGTGGGAAGAGCCATTTTCCAAGCATAAGCTAATAGAGTATTGTCCAATGAGGAATTAGCCTTAAGCGCTCGGTTGTCTGAATCCAGTGCACCTACTCAAAGTTTCAGCCCTTTACAGATTATAAATGCTATTTTTATAAATTTTGCCACACAGGGACTTAAGCAATGCAGTGAATAGCGCACTGACGCTAGAGTTAGAAAGATCTTGTTCAAATTATGCTCATATACTTCCTGAGGTGACCCTCGACAAGGCTCCTGACCTCTCTCAGCCTCAGTTTTTGTAAAATGAGGATTATAATAGCACTTATCTCACAGAGTTATTTTGAAAACCAAATAAGGTAATTGTAAAGTGTTTAGCACACTGTTTAGCATAGAGAGCTATAAATTATCCTTATTTATAAACATTCAAACAATTAATTCCAGTATTAAATAAAGTGTTTATAAAAATAGAAAAAGAAGATATCTTAACAAATTGCCTTAATCATATAAATGTCATTTTGATACTAGAGCTGAGAGAATCAAAACAGAGAACGAAAATCAGCATGAATCAAAATGACTAATAATCATTGAAGCAAAATTTTTAAGTCAAATATTAGCAAAGAGGTTAATAACAGAGATTCTATGTTATGATCAAGATTGATTCATACAGAAATTCAGAATTGGTTCAATATTTGGAAAACTATTAACATATTGGATGGACCATATTAGTAAAGCAAAAAAAAATGATTCTATGAATAAAGATAAAGAAAGTTTTGAACAAAACACAATATATATTTCTGAAAAAAAATTTTAATCACAAGAAAGATGGAATGAAAAGGGTTTTTCTTAATATGGTAAGTAAAATCCATCTAAAACTAAAAGTTAGTATTACAAATAATGAGGAGGGGACCAGAAGACTTTCTGGTAAGAGAGGAAGAAAACTAGGATATTCATTCTTGCCATGACTATTGATAATGAGAGCTATAATAAAGTAGAAATATATATAAATATATAATAAATATTATAGATTTAAATATAAATATAAAGCTTGTAATGAAACCAAAAAAAGAAATTGAATTTTTATTTTTTTAATTTATTAGTTTTCAATATTTACTTTTATAAGATTTTTTATTTTATTTCTTCATTGCCTATTCTAAATCCTTCAATGTCTTTTTCTTCTTTTATTGCTAAAGTTAACATTTTTGATACTTTTTGAATAATAATGATGAAATGGGCATTCTTATTTCATCTTTGATCTTATTGAGAAGGCTTCTAGTTTATACTCCATACATATAATGTTTGTTGATGGTTCTAAATAGACAATTCTTATCATTTTGAAGAAAACTCCATTTATTCCTATGCTCTCTAGTGTTTTTTAATAGAAATGGGTGCTGTGTTTTGTCAAAGATTTTTTCTGCCTCTATTGAGATAATCATATGATTTCTGTTGGTTCTGTTATTCACGTGGTCTATTATGCTGATGATAATTTTCCTAATATTGAACCAGTTCTGCATTCCTGGTATAAATTCCACTTGCTCATATTCTCTATTTTATTCATGTAAGCATTTAGAGATAGAAAATTTCCTAAAAACTGCTTTGACTGCATCCCATAAGTTTTGGTATGCTGTCTCATTATAATTATTTTCTTGGATGAAATTATTGTTTTTTTTTCTATGATTTGTTGTTTGATTCACTTATTAGTTTTTAATCGATCTTCCCATGACCCTTTATTACATGTAATTTTTATTGCATCTTGACCTGAAAAGGATGTGTTTAATATTTCTGCCTTTCTTCATTTGATTGTGAAATTTTTTTATGCCCTAATACACAGTCAGTTTTGTGTAGGTGCCTTGTATTGCTGGGGAAAAAAAGGCATATTTCTTTCTATCTCCACTCAATTTTTTCCAGCGGTCTATGTTATCTAATGTTTCTAAAAATCTGTTCACCTCCTTAACTTCTTTCTTGTTTTTTTGTGACTAGATTGATATGATTCTGAGAGGGTGAAGTTGTGGTCTCCCACCACTATAGCTTTGCTGTCTATGTCTTTCTATAACTCGCTTAACTTCTCTAAAAATGTGGACGCCATACCAATTGGTGCACATGTTTAGCATTGATATTATTTCATTATCTATGGTACCTTTTAGCAAGATGTAGTTTCCTTCTTTCTGACTTTTAGATATTCTTATCTTTAGATTCATTTTTGCTCTTGCTTTATCTGAGATCAGGATTACTGCCCTTGTTTTTTTTCCTTCAGCTGAAATACAAGGTATTCTGCTCTAGCCTTTTATTCTGCATGTATCTCTCTGTTTCAAATGTATTTCTTGTAAACAACAAATTGTAGGATTATGGTTTTTTATCTGCTTCTGTGTAATGGGAAAGTTCATCCTATCCACATTCAGTTATGCTGTGTATTTCCCTCCATCCTATTTTCTCTCCTGGTCATACTTTTTTTCTCTCTTTTCACCCTCTCTCCTCAACCTGTTTTGCTTCTGACCAACACCCCTCTCAATCTGCTCTCCCTTTTATCACCTCTTCTCCCCTTTCTTTTTCCTTTCTCCTCCTACTTCCCTACAAGATAAGATCAATTTCTATACCCCAACTGAGTGTGCAGGTTATTCTCTCTTTGAACCAAATCTGATGAGATTAAGCTTCAAAACAATGCTATTGGATTTGACCTTTTGGAAAATCATTTTGACATTAAATAATCACAAACCCTCCATGTGTGAGAGACCTTTGAGTTTGTTGTGGCTGTGTTACTATCACGACCACACTGGGGGGAGGAGGGTAGTTTAGAAGCTGGGCTGGCTCTGTTCTTGTTTCCTAGTGCACGTGACGCATTCTAAGAGTCCTACACGAATCACAGAGAATGGGGATGAAGAGTCTACATCATCTAGTCCATTTCAATAGTTATAAGCACCTCCTATGTACCAGGCACTGGGCTGGGCCCTGGGAATGCAGTGTCAAATTCATGTCACCTTTCATTGCATCCTGGGTTTGGCAGTGACCTCCCTTCTTTCATCACCCAAAAATGCACCAGCATTTATTACATATGGAATGCTTTTGTTTAATGTGTTTTAAAATGTAACGTTTCTCATTAAACTTTTAATCAAATTAAAAAGGAGTTATCTGCTCCCTCTGCCCTCCTGGTCCCTTGAGAAAAAAGGAAAAAGAAAGGCGCTGTAACAAATGGGCTTCATCATATGCAGAATTCCCACTCTGGCCATTTTCCAAAGAAGAATCTTTCTTCTGACACGAGGAGTCTCCCCCTTCTCTGCTAGAAGGTGAGGAGTGGGCTTCATTGGGAGTCCTCTGCGGCCGTTGCTGGTAAGCCCAATGATCAGCATCCCTAAATGTTTCCAAGGCATATTGTGATTTCCTTCTAAAATGGTCTTCTGGTTCTGCTCACTTCCCTCTGCCTCAGTTCCTATAAGGGTCCCTGTTTCTCTGAAACCTTAGTTGGCTGGGGTATGTGACCTGGGCTGGGATCCAGGGTCTTCCAGACACTCACTTTGTGACCTTGCACAAGTCACTTTCTCTCATTGTGGGCCACAGTTTTATCATCTATACAAGGAGGAGATTGAAGTGGATGCCCTTACAGACCTCCAGGTCATACCCCTGTAGTCAAAGATATCCCCTGCCATGAAGAATTCGCCGAGGTCGGGCAAAGACATCAGAGAGACCTTTCCTAGTTAACGGCTGGGAGACACGGGGAAGCACGTCATCTTTCTGAGCCTCCTTCTGAGATATGGGAATAACAACGTCCAGAGGGCCTATCCCACGGGTCATTGTGAAGGTCAGAAGGGGTCATGTCCGCATAAAGTCCTTCACAACCCTGAAAAGAGCTTCGGAAATGTAAGTCATCGTCTCCATCCTCACCACCGCCAAGTCGTCATCCTCATCCTCACCATTCTTCTATCCTGACTCCCAGGGCCAGAATATACATGCAAAGGGAGGAATCACTCAAGGAACGTCATGCAGAGAATGTTACTCAGGCCAGAATATACATGCAAAGGGAGGAATCACTCAAGGAACGTCATGCAGAGAATGTTACTCAGGCCAGAATATACATGCAAAGGGAGGAATCACTCAAGGAACGTCATGCAGAGAATGTTGCTCAGGTTTTAAAGAGTAATTAATGCCTAAGTAACCCAGATAGCTCTCAGAAAATAATTAAACTTCTTTCACGGTCCCTGTAAGAACCCCAGTGACTGGCACTTCTGCCAAGAGAGAATCAAACAAAGGAAGAGGACTCTGGGCCATTGCATTATTCTCCATGAATGCAGACTGGAATATTGTAAATAAAATCACCACAAAAAGACCATGACAACATGCCCAAGAGAGCAACTTTCACGGCTCTCCCGACTTTCACCCTATCTCACCTCCATCAAGGAGAGCGCGCAGGGGGCACAAGGCTCCCCTTAAAGCCACAAAGACCTCTGTCTGTCTCTGACTTGGCACTCTGGCTAAGTCTTGGAGACTGCCCGGCTTGGGGAAGGCACCAGGACCCCGCACTGGCAGAGATGGTCCTAACCTGAGGTTTTTTTTCCTTTTATTTTTTTTAATTAAAGCTTTTTATTTACAAAGCATATGTTTGGGTAATTTTTCAACACTGACCTTTGCAAAACCTTCTGTTCCAACTTTTCCCCTCTTTCCCCCACCCCCTCCCCTAGCTGGCAGGTAGTCCCATACATGTTAAATATGTTGAAATACATCTAGTTAGATCCAATATATGCATACATACTTATACAGTTATCTTGCTGCACAAGAAAAATCGGATCTATAAGGAAAAAAACTGAGAAAGAAAACAAAATGTAAGCCGACAACAACAGAAAGAGTGAGAGTGTATGTCGTAGCGCACCCTCAGTTCCCACAATCCTCTCTCTGGGCGCTAGTCTGGTCTGCATTTGTTTTGTTGGTACAAAAGCTTTTCAACTTAATATAATCCACATTATCTGTTCGGTGTTCGGTGACGAGTTCCAGTTCTTCTTTGGCCACAAATTCCTTCCTCTCCAGAGATCTGAGAGGTAAACCATCCTTTGTTCTTCTAACTTGCACACAATCTCACTCTTTCTGTATAAATCATGGACCCATTTCATGGGTGCTAGGTGTGGGCCCGTGCCCAGTTTCTGCCATACAAGTTTCCAATTTTCCCAGCAGTTTTTGTCAGATAGTGAGTTCACGTCCCAAAAGCCAGGCTGACCCGAGTTCCTGGGCCAGTCCCCGTCCTGACGTGGAGTTGAGAATATGCAGCCACAGTCAGGCCGGGATCGCCCAAGGCTTGGTCAGCGTCCTGCACCAGGAGCTAGGAGGGTCCGTCATGGTACGTAAGACAAAGCGCTGCCCACGCCTTCTCCTGCATAAGCACTGCCCGGGCTTTCTGGGCACCCGGTCTCTCACCTCTGTCCTCCATGCCGGGTCTGCCCTCCCTCCCTTAATTCCACTTTGTAGAATCCTGAAATTACTCCAGGGCTCCCACCAGGTGCCGCTCCCTACTCCTCCTACAGAACAAAAGAAATCAAAGATCAGCCCTCCGAGGCTGGAAACAAGAACTGTACTTGCCCTTGCGCCCCCCAGAGCAGTTTGTTGAATGAATGCATGAAGGGACCCCTCCCAAGCCATCACACTTGACAAGTCTTTCCCTACTTCTGAGGGGGAGTGATTGACACTTGCTGCCTCCGCAATCCCTCCTCTCACACCTTTTCCAACCCCCTACATTCTGGCTTTGGTTCTGCCCTGCCTTCCCAAAGTGCTCTTTCCTTGGCTTTCCCTCGACCTCCATCCTTCCTGCTGCCTGCAGCGTCCCATGCCATGCTCCCTTCGTGGTGCTCCCCCTTTGTGGTGCTCTCCCTTCGTGGTGCTCCCCCTTCGTGGTGCTCCCCCTCCCTGCTTTAAGACACTGCCCCTCCCACTCTGTCTTGGCAGAGGTGGGAGGCCATAAGGTGGGCACGTCCCACAGCCTTTCGCCTGTTTTCCTTGATGTCTGGATGAATTAGGCTGGGTTTTTCCTCTTTTCATTTTCTTTAACATTTTGTGATATAGGACGACTCCCTGGGAGGGAAGGGGCAAGAACGTCGGGGAGGAAATTATGGCAATTTTAAAAAGACATCAATAAAAACACTTTAAAATTGAAAAAAAAAGCCATTCCAGAGTCTGTTTTGGATGCCCCAAATAGGCACCAAGAGCTGCTGGAGCCCATGAAGAGAGACCCCCAGCGACTCGGGAGGCCCGAAGGTTACCGTAATGTCTGTGAGAGACTAAAAGGGGGCAGCTCCCGTCTCCCTGAGGTACGCGGGGGGAGAGCATTCTGCACATCGCCGCTCAATTAATCGGACATCTCCGACTTAGAGATGATTCACACGTACAGTACACGAGTCCATCAGTGAGGGCCTGGACAACAGCGGCCTAAGAACCTGCGGACCCATAAATCAAGGCTTAAAAATAGGTCACACCAAATCAAGCTAATTGTCTTCTATTTTTAATGCAAATTCTTTTCATTGATTTTTGAAATGGATGTCCCATTAGAGCACATTAATCACGACCCCAGAAGTGTATTTATGTTACAAAAAGCCCCAGGTGAAGGCTAAAAAGCATTTCCCAGCCCCTGAAAATCAAGCAGCGGTAAGACAAAAGCAGAAGGCTTTGATCTGGCTGGGATGAGAGGCTTCTGCCTGTAATGGCGCCCATTAGCGGCCTGGTAAGTGACAGAAGTTTTTAAGCCCCCGTACGCAATGCTGCTGCTGGCCCTTGGGACCCCGAGCGCTGAGTGAGTTTCCATCAGAAGCCAGCCGGAGGACCGGAGGAAGCCAAAGCTGACCCTCCTCCCAGATACAGAGCGGGGTCTGGAATTCCACTGCACCCACGCTGTGTTTTACTATCCACAGGGGGCCTGGGGGGCCACCCTGAGAACATCCTTCATGTCCCTGCTGGCCCGGAAGCGCCCCGAGAGCAGGAACTGTTGTCAGTGTGCTGAGTGCGAGGCGCACAGTGGGGCGGACGCACTGATCCATTGACTACTGGTGGGTCAGACTGGAGACCCGTCTCCCTGAAATGTGGCTTGATATTTATAAGAATGATTTTTAAATTGTCACTATGCTCCTTCCTACCGGCATCCCCTTTCAGGAAGTCCCTGGAAACTCATCCAGTCCTCCGAGAAAAGGCAGGGGTTCTTTTCTTACTCTGGTGACAGGCTCTCCATAGCTCCCATCAGTCTGGAGCTGGGAGGGGCCGCAGGGGCCACTGACTCCCTCCTCAGAGACTCAGTCCTTCGCCCAAGGTCAAAAGAGGAGTGAGCATCTCATTGTGGTCGTTCTCTTGGGTGAAATGATTAATTTGATGTTATATAATTATGGTATATAATAATGATTTGCTGTTTCACCCATTCACTCTTTAGGATGAGATTATTTCGTTTCCAATTACTTTTTCCCTGGCTTTTTGTTGAATGTAGTTTTTATTGCATCGTGATCTGAAAAAGATGCATTTACTGTTTCCGCCTTTCTGCATTTGTTTGAGAGTTGTATGTCCTAATATATGGTCAATTTTTGTATAGGTTCCATGAACTGCCGAGAAGAAAGCATCCTCCTTTCTGTGCGACAAGATTTGAACCGGGCTCCTGTGAGTCCATAACCACTGACTTACCCTCTCTATCCCTGCCTCAGGCTTCCCTCTGGCAGGAGGCACAGAAAAGAAACATTTTCTTTGTTTAACTTGGCTCTATCGTCAAAACCTATGAGGGTTGTGCAAGATATTATCCCTTCGTGTTGTGTTTATTTATGTTTGCTGGAAGTGTATGCTTTTTTTTAAATAAAAGGGGAATTTAGAACTAGAATGGACTTAGAGGTCACAGAAATATCTATCTAAAGCCAAAAAAGGACGTTGGACACCATCTTATCCAAACCTCCCATTTTACAGATGAGGACATGAAGGCCCAGAAAGGTGACTGATCTTGTCCAAGGTAATAAAGCCCAGAGCTGGTTCAGTAGATAAAGTGCTGGCCCAGAAGTCAGGGGGATCCGAGTTCAAATGCAGCTTCAGACACTTAGTAGCTGCATGACCCTGGGCAAGCCACTTAACCACTGCTGCCTCAGTTCCTCCAACTATAAAATGGGGATAATAATGCTATCTACCTCCTAGAATTATTGTGGGGATAAAATACTTTTCAAACCTCAGGGTTTTAGGTACATGGTCTCCATTATTACTGTGAAGTTGGGCTTTTTTGCACCCAAAGGCAAGCTTTCACATTGTTCTTTCCTCATCGAATTTCATCTTGTTAGATTGAGCCCAGGACAGGAGCCTATTAAGATCCTTTTGGATCTGTATCTTCTAATATACTGGTTATTTCTTCATCGATTCCTTTAAGGCCATCTCTGGCATAAAAGAGCCCCCCCCCCTCGACCCCCAGGGAGGATGTCCGGTTCTCCTACTGACCTTTGCTTCTGCAACTGAGCTCACAGCACCAGCCGGCCCCCAAAATGATCACGGCTGCGATCCCTTAAGTCCTTGTCCAAGCACCCAATTTATGTCTAAGGAAAATCCCCTGGAGCAGGCAGAGGTATTGAAGAAAAACCCTCCAAGCAACAGAGATGGGGAAGGAGAAAGAGAAAAAGGGGGCCCAACATACAACTTAGGGATCCATACTAACAGAGAATATAACTCATGGAAGGGCATGCTTTGGGGAGCATGGGAGCTCGGGTCCGTTCAGAAGGAAAAGGGTGCTCCTGTAGGAAGGAGTGCTCCTGCTGGAGAGAAGGCTGTGCTCCAACAGGAAGGGTGCTCCTTAAGGAGGGGGAGGCTGTGAATGTTCCTGTTGGAGGAGGAAGCTGTAGGTGTTCCTGATGGAAGAGGAGGCTGTACTCCAACAGGAAGGGGTGCTCCTTATGGAGGGGAGACTGTGGGTGCTCCTGTGGAGAGGAGGCTGTAGGTGTTCCTGATGGAAGAGGAGGCTATGGGTGCTCCTGCTGGAGGAGGAAGCTATGCTCCAGCAGGGGTGCTCCTGCTAGAGAGGACAGTTGCTTCAGCAGAAGGAGAAGGGAGCTTCAAGAGAATTCTCTTCTGAGAATGAGGTTTTTAGACCATGATTTCCAATGGCCTCCCTGTGGCTCCCTAAATTATAAATCAGGGGTCAGGACACAATAATATGGGGGGGTATTATTAGGGAGAAAAAACAAGCCGGTGATAAACGAAGCATTACTTGGGAGGCACGGCTGTACCTTCAGATATATTCTGGTCAGTGTTGTTCCCTGGGTGGTTCTCTGAGTTTACAGCCTCCGGGAAAGGCCCGGCCCCAGAACCATCAGGCCCAATAATGGTTTTCTGCATGGACTGGATGACTGCAGTGGTGATCTCAAGACCACCATGCCCAACCTTCTAACATCTCAGTTTTCTATTATCTTCAACTGTGGCAAGCCTGATACTCGGTGTTTGTTTTAATTAATGATAAACCTGTTTAATGGCTCATTGACCCTGAGCCTGGCCTGCCCCGAGCTGGTTGTAAACTTCCCCAATCGGATTATCAGCTAATCTCTATCCATCCTCCCCCCCAAGGAGAGTAAATAACACTTGGTGGGAAGCTTTGCCAAGTCTCAGGAAAACTATTTCCACATCTTTTCTCTTATCTCCAAGCTCAGTGATCTGGTGAAGAAAGGGCAATGGTCTGCCCTACATGAACTCTTCTGCCCCTTGGTCATCATCACTTCCTTATCTAGAGATCCTCTGACCTCATTAATCTCAAACTAGTTAATAAGTTCTTTAGAGCCAATGTTCCCTCTTTAATGGTCCAGCCTAGCATTTCCTCACCAGAGTAAAGCTCCCTAGAACACGACGGAGGGTACGGACCCTGCTCTCCTCCCACCGTTAGAGCCAGTGGGGGTGGAGGGGGCTTGGACGGCCTCTCTCCTATCCCACCGCCATTTCTAGAGCTCACATTTACTTTTTGATCTGTGGGATCATCTTCCCACCCTCCCATCCCCACTAGAACACATCATCCTGAGGGAGAGGAGCATTCGTTCGGTTGGCTTTGCACTCCTAGCACCCATCACGGTGCCTGACAAACAGTGATGCTCATTTAATAAATGTCTGTTAGATGGAGGGAAGGATGGGGGCAGGAAGGGGGCGGGAATTCCTCATGCTGGTGATGGAAACCGAGGGACAAGCAAGAGGGAATGTGAGTCATTCAAACCAGCTCCTCCTGGGAGATGACGCTAGGCCAGGCCTCGGACGGGCTGAGAATTGGAAGTGGAGGTGAGAGGGGACTGAGTTCCAGGCAAGAGGAACAAAGTGCCGGACAATACTTGCAGCTCGGGAGCAAGCCAGCCACGCCGGTTGGAAGTAGCCTGCATGAAAGGGAGTAGTAAGTGTGGGAGGCTGAGAGGAACCCAACTAGCCGGGCCTTCTCCTCCCGGAGGCAACGGGCGTCCCTGAGGCTCGGGGCAGAAGGACAGCGTGGGCAGCTGTTGGAGTCTGCAGAGAATGCTCCATTCCACCTTGTTGCTCATTTCCAAGACCACTCAGAATGTACCAGAGATGCACCAGAGCCCAACAAATAAGCAGAAGGTTTCCAATTCCCTGTGGGCCACACGCCCCAACACAGGCCACAGGTCAGAAGCATAAATTAAGGGCTGGGACAGAGGCCATCCGGGCCAGTGCCTTAATTTTGTAGACAATGAGACTGGGGCCAAGAACGACCAGGCTCTTTGCCAAAGTCCCAATCCACATCATAGCTCCAAGTCTGGAAGGGACCTTGGGGACCATCTCCTCCACTCCCTCATTTCACAGAAGAAGAAACTGAGGTCCACGGGCAAAGACCGTTTTTGCACTCGAGTCCTCAGCCTTGAAATCCCTAGCCTCTTGGTGGCTTCTGACTGCACTTATCCCAGGGTCCGGCCCATCCGGGAATCATTAAAATTTTGTCCTGCATTCATTCTGAAATCTATAAAAAAAAAACGGAAGTTTACACCCCCCCAAAATGACAACTAAACCAATTCCACCACTACGTTCACCATGTGCTGACTCTGATGAATCTTTGATTCTCCTTCCCCCCAAAAAGGGAGAGTCCCCCATGTGCACTGTGAACCTCCCCACTCCCCCCTCCCAACTAGCCATCCTCTCTATGGCCTCCTAAGTACCTTAATTTTTTTCAACTGTCAGTCAACATATTCTGAGCCTCAGTTTCCCCATATGCCAAATTAGGAGAGAAGGTTGGTCCAGGCAGGGCCTTAAGACCCAGCTCTAACCTTTTGAGATTCTAACATGGAAGGCCTATAGTGCATATTGTAAGGGGCATTGCATGGGAACCCACAAAAAGCATGCTGGACTTGGGGTCCAGAAAGGCCCCTGTTTGACTCTTGAACCTGATACTACTTGTGACCCTGGGAAAATTCTCTGAGCCTGGTTTCTCATCTGTAAAATGGGAATAACAGGTGGGGGGGAGTTTCACTTGTGGGCATCAGATGAGGAAAGATGCACAAAAGCATTTTGACAACTTCAGAGTGCTCTGGACTGATGAGTTCTTGTTGTTACAAGTTTATTTATTCTTGGCCCAGCCCTTGAAGTCAACAATATGGTGAGTGTCCCGTGTGGAAATACCCTCTGCCAATGCAGATCAGCACCTCCTTTCTCACGCAGAGTCCCTAAGAGGAGCCGGGGCTCCCTCCCAACACATGTCACCCCACGGACATTCTCATTCCCCTCCCTGTATGTCATGAAGCTATCGTGTCAAGCTTTCCACTCAAGTCCTTTTATTGCAAATAAAAACACTGACCACATGGACGGGCACCAGCCTGGGAAGCCCTGGCCAGGGGCAACCTAGATTCAGGTCTTCAGAGGGACCTGAGGGAGGCTTCAGAAGGCTCAAGTTACAGGAGGAGAAACCGAGGACATCAAGTCACTTCCCCATAATCACACAGAGAGTCCGTGCAAAAGGGAGTTGGAAGCGACTGCACAGTCCACGTTCTTGCAGCCTCTGTCTGCCTTCGTACCCGAAAGTCGAGAAAACCTAGAACTGAGGTCGCCTCGCTGGCCTAAGTGTGGCAAGGACTTGCTGAAGGAGAGGAATTCAATAGAATTGTGGGAATAGAAAGGTGGGAAATATGAGCTCCGGGAACGCAAAGAAAGGCCAAAGTTCTCAAGGAGCTCCCGGTGGGGCAGGCAAAGGGCTTTGTACAAACCAGATTTTTACCAGAAAAATTAGAGGCACTGTCAGGAATGCAGATGAAGGAAGGTGGGGCAGGCTTCTTGCAGAAAGTGGGGCTGGTGTGCTGGGAAAATGTTTAACACCCACCCTTGGATGGGGGGAGAGAAGAGTAAGTTATTGTTCACTTGTTTTTGACTCTTTATGACCCAATTGAAAGTTTTCTTGGCAGAGATATTGGTGTGGCCGGCCACTTCCTTCTCCAGCTCATTTTACAGATGAGGAAACTGAGGCAAACAGCATTAAGTGACTTGCTCAGAGTCACACAGACACTTAGCACCTGAGGGCACTCTTGGATTCAGGCCTTTCTGACCGCAGTCCTGTTTCATCCATATCCATTAAGCCCAGCTAACTGTCTAACAAATAAGTAGGATGCATTTAAAGCTCAATTTGCTTCATTGACAATTTCTCCATCACTTTCTTAGACTTAGACAAAAGAAGAAACCAAGCCCCGACTTGCAGCATTTGCTCATTTACCCTGGAAGTGCTGAAAAGTTTACAAGCAGCGGGCTTAAGCTGGCTCCAGCACCCTTGGCTGAGGCTCGGAGGAAGCTGAAGCGCCAGGAGGTGGGGCTGAGGAAGAAGAGTTACCAGCCTGGGGGACAAAGGGAGAAGGAGGGTGGGATCCTGGGCAAGGAACAACACTTAGTCACATGCCAGGACAAGTCTGTGCTTTGAGGGGCTGGTCTGTGAAACGAGAATCCCTCTGAGGGCCCCTCTAAGTCTAAATCTGGGAGCCGCCAGCAGGGCACCCGACTGGTCCAGCAGGCGCTCCTCCCCGTACCGAAAGCCCCTGGATCCCAATGGAGCAGGGCTCCATGATAAGCCCGAGAAGGCCCAGGGCTGGGAACAACAACTTTTAAAGCCCTCCTGAGTCCCTTAAAAGAGGCAAGGCCATCGTTTGATCCGCAGCTGGGATGGCGAGCGAGCCCCAGACTTCGAACTCCATCGCCATCATGGGAGAAGAGAAAAGCTCTCCCGGAGCAGAATCCATCACCTGCGCCTCTCCTGTGCTCATAAAAGCAGCCCTAAGTGTCTGTGCGCCGGGCACTGCCCGCTAGCACTGCAGCAGCACCTGATAAATCATTGATAGAAATTAATGGCCCCAAGAACCGGCCCCGCCCCGATCCGTAATTACTGGAAGCAGCTCATGTATTTTTCACAAAGTGTCGCTCCGTCTCTCAGAGGATTTTTCCTTTTCTTCTGAAATGCGGCTTCTTGGCTATTTTTCTGGCTTTCAGTGAGGGCTTTCAGAGGCATCCTGGGCCCAGCTCGGCCCCCTCGCCAGCAGCCGGGACTCGGCTCCTTTGCTCTGGTCCCAGCGGGGGTCTCCAGAGATGAAGTGGGCCATGGGACGGGGGCCTCGGGGGAGCTGGATTCCACCCGTGGGAGGCTTGGCCCCCGCCCCATCGACTCCCAGGAAATGACCCTTGGCAAGAAGTCTGCCAGAAGTGAATCTAGCTCCCAAGTTGGTGATTCCATGAATTATAGATCATGCTGACTTCGATTAAGAGATAATCCCATGAAGCTTACTAGGGAGCATTGCACCGGTTTATCTTATCCCAGCTAGATTTAGCCGCAGGGACTGATGGGGGAAAACCACCTGCCATGTTGGACTGAGAGTTCCAAATCGGCTCTCCGGTCTCCCTTCTCTCATCAGTCCGAGGGGAGGGCGGACCCAGCCCGCCAGCAGGAAGAGCCTTTAGGAGAAGCCGGAGACCCTCACCTGCGGTGCCTTCTCAGTGCGGCGATCTCATACTTCCTTCTCGTGTACAACATAGTGTAGGTGTCCCTGTGGCTTCTGCCAGTGAGAAGAAGTAAACAGACTTTACAAAGCGTCCACTCTGTACCAGGCACGGTGCTAAGCACTTTCCAGATATTATCTTATGTGGCCCTTGTGACAACCCTGGGAGAGGGGTTGTTATTATCCCCATTTTACAGTTGAGGAAACTGAAGAGAAGTGTCTTTTATCTTCCCAGTTAGTCAGTGTCCAGGACCAAATCTGTGCACTAGCATCTAGCTGCTTCTAAATTTAGTAGATTATAAACTCCTTGACGGCAGGAACTCCTTTTCCTTTTTTGTATCCCCAGCCTAAACACAGTAGGGATTAGCAATGCTTAACATCTGTGATCTTGGGCAAGTCAGTTAATAGTCATGTGCCTCAGTTTCCACATTTGTAAAATGTCAATTAAGTTAAATGATCCTGAGATCCCTTCCTGCTCTAGATGTAGGATCCTATAAGGGATCAGTGGATTGATAGGGGCTCTGCATTGGATTTGTTCACATCCAAACAGCAGAAGCTCCGGATGACTGCCTAGAAAATGACCTTTGTTGTCATGTAAAGAATAGTCTAAAATATCCTCTTGTTTGAAAATGAGCCAAAGTCTATGAGGGTCTCAGAAAGGGAGCTGGAAGGGGCCTCTAGGCCCACTTTGTCCATCTGAGAACAGAAACGCCCTCTACAATCTACAACAAGGGCTCATCCAGGTCTTGCCCAAAGGTCTCCAATGGTGGGGAGCTCACTTCCTTCTGAGGAAGACTATTCCCCTTAGGGACAGCTCTCAGCGCCAGAAAAACAAACTTCTGCCATTGTTCTTAGTTGTTGTCGACCAGAAGAAGAACCGTCTTTATGATTTAGCTGTCACCTGTGATAGAGGGAAGAGGAGCCCCCAAAGTCTTGTCAATGGACTCAATGAATCCAATCACACATTTAGCCGAAGTCCTAGGATCTCTCATTTTTGTTGCACGACGCAACCAGGTGACTGTCAAGATCACAAAGTCTTCAGTCTTCTCAACCCATTAAAACCATCTGGCTAATAATCAGGGAGGGAAAGCTCAGTTACAGGGTGATAGTGATAGTGTAAGAAGCCAGATGGAAAAGGAGACGTGAGGGGGAGGTAGAGAGTGCAGGCAAGAGGTGGAGATGACTTTTTCTTTGGGATTTTGTCTAGAAAAGGGATCCAAGACAAAGAATATTATACAGAGGGGGCACAGGTCAAGGGAAGGTATTTTTCTTTTTAAGACAGAGGAGTCTGTGCAGTGAAGAAGGAAGAAACAAATTAGGTGAAGAAAGAAGATTAGAAAAGGAGAAGATCAGATATCCAAGGGGATAAGAAAAAAGGCAGAAAGGCCCAGGATAGTCTTAGTAAAAAGAAAAGCCACCTCTTCCCTAAATGCAAAAAAGAAAGAGAATAAAGAGAGAAAATAAACACCAATATTGAAGCATCAAGTAAAAAAAAAAGACACAACTCTTTAAAAAAACATTTTATGGTTGGACTTTTTAAAATTCAAAATGAAAGCTTAGTTCTAATTAGCTGACGTCAGATTGTCAGGTTCTAATAATAGAACAGAACTTTGAATGTGGCTCTGGACATGTCTAAAGATGTCCAAGTTTTTGACTTAGTACATTTTAATATTTTAATTTATTTTGTTTTTTAATTTATGGAATAAACCTAATATTTTCATAACAGTATAATCTTTTTTTAAAAAAATGATTACACATGAAACTGCCAATCTATATATAACTTGCTATTCCTCTTAAATATGTAATAAAGTTATCTTGTAAATTTCTTTTCTTTTTCTTTCCTCCCCACTTCTGTCTTAAAGATTGCTACTATTATTAGATACAAATATATATATATATATATATGTAATATATATACACACCTATATGTGTGTTTGTGTGTGTGTGTGTGTGTGTGTGTGTGTGTGTGTGTGTGTAAAACCATTCTATGTCTACTTCTATATATCAATGCTTTCTCTGAAGGCAGAGAGCATCTTCTTTAATGTATCCTTCATAGTTAATTTTGGTATTGATAATAAAAATAACCTATTCACTCAAAGTTGTCCTTAAAATAACATTGCTGATAGTGTATAAAATGTTCTCTGGGTTCTGTTCATTTTACTCATTATTTTGTGCAAGTCTATCCATATTTGTCTAAGATCCTCAAGCTCATTTTTCTGATATTTAATATTTTTATTTTCCCCAATTACATATAAAACAACTTGTCACATTTGTTTTTAAAACTTTGAATTCCAGACTTTTTCCCTTCCTTCCCACCCCCCATTAAGAAGGCATATGTGAAATTATACAAAACATTTCCATAAAATTCATGCTGTACAAGATAACTGTATAAATATGTATACATGTATTGCATTTAATATATTTAACATGTATTGGTCTACCTGCCATCTAGAGGAGGGGATTGGGGGAAGGAGGGGAAAAGTTGGAACAGAAGGTTTTGCAAGAGTCAATGCTGAAAAATTACCCATGCATATGTCTTGGAAATCAAAAGCTCTAATAAAAAAATAAAAATAATAAAAAGTCATGCTGTAAAATCCATTTGTACTATACTTTCAAGTATTTTTTAAATAAAAATGAGTATTGCCTTTTATCAAAAGTTTTTCTGCATCTATTGATATACAATTTTTTAACTTTTATTATTGATATGATCGATTACATTAATAGTTTTTCTCATGTTAAATAATCCCTGCATTTCTATTATAAATCCCACTTGATCATAAAGTATAATCTTTGTAATATATTGTTGTAATCTTTAAGCCACAACTCTTAATGCATGGCTTTGATTTCTTTTTTCAAATTTCTTTTTTAATTCTGAACTCAAGAAACAGAAAACGAAAGGCGCATTTCCAAGATTCATAATAGAACAGGAGATTATACATTAAGCAACAGATCTCAGTCATATACATCTTATTTTTCTTTTTTAGGTATAAAATAAATCCTATTATCTAACACAGAAGTGCCCTGATTTTCTTTAATTCCTTCAGACAATTTTTTCCCTTCCAAACATTTTTTAAAATGCTTCAATGATTTGCTTTCTTTTTTAGAAACCCTAATCCTCCCCTTTTTCTGGATAAATCTGTCCTCATCTATGAAAAAAAACAAAAAAAAAAGAACAGGGAAAGCCTTATAACCGATCTACAGAGTCAAACAAAACAAATTCTCACACTGGCCATGTTCAAAAACATGTATCTCATTCCAAACCTGGAATCCATCAC